>NC_086012.1:3095000-3325000 GCF_030014385.1 Trichomycterus rosablanca
TTTCCAACACTTTACACAGGTAAACAGCCCATCTCTTTGTGAGGTCTATCAGTATAGTATATCAGTATATCAGTATGCATTAAAACATAGTAAAGTCGTATTTATGACAGTTGTCAAATTGTTAGCTAAAGCTAAAATGCTAAAAGGTAGCTAAATTGCTAAATCTCAAGTATTTCACTTTACACAGGTAAACAGTCCATCTCTTTGTGAGGTCTATCGGTATAGTAAAGATGCCTTAAAACTTAGTAAAATTGTATTTACGATGCCTGTCAAACTGGAATAAACTCTCAAAGTACACATTAGCTAAAGCTAAAATGCTAAAAGAGAGCTAAATTGCTAAATCTCAAGTATTTCACTTTACACAGGTGAACAGTCCGTCTCTTTGTGAGGTCTATCAGTATAGTAAAGCTGCATTAAAACTTAATAAAGGCGTATTTATGACGCATGTAAAACTGGAATAAAAAAGTACACTTTAGCTAATGCTAAAAGGTAGCTAAATTGCTAAATCTCATGTAGTTTACACACAGGTAAACAGCCCATCTCTTTGTGAGGTCTATCGGTATAGTAAAGATGTATTACAATGTAGTAATGTCAGATTTATGTCGTTTAAAGTTGTTTGTCTGGAATAACTTCTCAAAGTATACGTTAGCTAAAGCTAAAAACCTGTGTAGGAAATTTGTAGATGAGCTGTTTTCTGCCTCTTTGTTAGATCTATCAGTATAGTAAAGACTGTCCACAAAACAAATTTAAATAAAGCAAAAAGAAGAGAAAATTTCCACTTTATTTAACACACACATTAAAACTGAACACACACCCCAGAACAGAGTGCACATTTGTGAATCCGTTGGCAGACGGTGTCTCTTATGTACTGCACTAAACCAACCCCCCGGACAGTACGAGGGACGGATCGGACCTACGACACAACTCTGTCTTCTTTAAGTAAATCTGCTTGTTTTAAGCATCACTCCGTCTTCATTTATCAGTGCTTAATGCGATGCTCCGGCAGACCTCCGATCTCAGGGGCCGGCAAACAGCCAAGGAAAGGAGAGCTCTCACCCTGAGACGGCGGAGACCCTGCGGAAAGAGGAACAGCAGACGCATTCATTTTCTTCGGGAAAAGCCTGCCGGACGGTGCCAAGGAAAATACGGTGAAAGACCGCATGACGATTCTCGCGGCAGTTTTCCGCGCAGACGTTCTAGCACATCTACAGTGCAGTGAGATCCTGAAAGTCTGACCGGGGGGAATTGTGCAGCCTGAGCCCCCGAGCCCAGAAAAGCAATGCCTAATTACTTAATGTCGGGTTTCAACCCCCTCGCCACTGAGAGACATTAAAAAAGGATTAGACGAAATATGCTGAGGTTTATAGACAGAAAGACGCGAGGAAAATAGGATGGACAGACATCAAAAACAACTCCGCTTAAAAGAGGATTTGGGAGCTCGGGCACTGACCGACAATCTACTGTAGTTTATATCAAAACGGGTCCAGTGGGGTTGAGGTCAGGCTCTGGGCTGGACACTGGGGTCCTTTTACACCTAAACTGTTGACATAAATTTGGAGGCGTATAATTTCTTTTATATACAGTCATACCTTGTAACTCAACGATGTTTCAACCCCATTATTGTTCATGAGCCTGAAATATACACAGTTCCACAAGACCATGGGACGCATTAACAGGTTTCCCAAACATCCTTATGGGAAAAAATACCTTGAAACTCGACGCCACTCCCAGAACCAACTGACGTTGAGTTTCAAGGTACCGCTGAAATTGATTTGTAATTTATATTTTATATCACTGAGACAGTGAAAGCTTAGTGGGTAGAGTTTTTGGCTATCAATCAAAAGGCTCCGCCATGCTGTCACTGTTGGGCCCTTGAGCAAGGCCCTTAACCCTATCTGCTCCAGGTGCGCTTCTCTGTAATGTACATGTGTATGTGTATATATGACAAATACATATAAGCATACTGTAAGTTAACAATGGATGTTACATTCACCTGGGTGTCTATATATCTTTGGCTATTTAGCATATTCATACCCCTTAGGGTTGTAAAATGGATTGATGGTCAAATCCTGAGCAAAAAGTTAATAGATTAGCAGTTTTCTCTCTATTACTCTTTGTTAGGTCTAACGGTATAGTAGGGACTGTTCACTAAACATTATGCAGCTGCATTGCTTAGGTCAACACAGGCAGCTGGAAAGGCATGCATTAGAACTGCTACTGTACTCAACTGTCTCAAATCGGAGGCTCATGGGTCAATCAAATCCCAAGAGTTCTGACAAAAAACCCGTATTCAAGCTCTGTGTGTGACTTATTAATGCCAGGTAATATCATCCACACTGTAAAGCATGGTGGTGGTAGCATCACAGTATGAAAATGGCTCTCAGAAGCAGAAATGAATGTAAAATGGGATATAAAATGACGATGGCTTGATGGCTTCTTAGATTTGACATAATATTATCCAACCTGACTACAGATTGTTTATTAAATGTAACCAGGTAGCAGTGAGGCTCAGAATCAGTCAGGAATCCAAATGAAGGAGATTCGAATGTGTAGCTGCTAGCTTAGCTTGCTAATCGAGACTGAAATGTGATGCAGATTACCAACAAACTCCAAATGCAAAAGCTTTGTTTATACACAGAACCTCACCCTGTCCTCTGAGTTCATTTGAGATCGTAGAGTCGTATTTATGACACTTGTCAAACCAATGTTGTAGCTAGATTGCTAAATCCCGATTTTCCAGTCTCAATCTCATTTTGACCACACACACTTCATAAAGTAACGTGAATGACAAGTTTCTGACCATCCACCAGGCGTTAGTGAGAAGGCTGTCGATCATTCATGTAAAAAAGGTCAAAAATTAAGACACCACATCATAATCATCACCATCATCATCATCGCACAGGTATAGAAATGACCCAAGCCATCGCCAACGTGGTTGCCAAACGCAATCAAAGCCCAATTTGTAGTCCTCGAATATCACAATCACGTCGCTCTTTTCCATCCAGACAGCAACCTTTAGAGAGATGAATTCCAGCAGACGGATGAGGTGACTGTAATAATAGAGAGATGTTATTATTTTTATGGCCAGAGAGATGAAGGAAAATGGTGAAGAAATGCTTGGAAGGGAGAAACTGAGTCTGCGGGACTGAAGGAAGGAGCGTGGCTGAGGGGAGAGAGAGGGGGCAGGCGGGCGGGCGAGAGATCGCACATGCCCGGTTTGTGATTCATTCCTGAACTTGCGGCCGAGCGTCAGAGAACAGGCAATGGAAACTTGTGCAAATGTAAATACGTTTCGGTTTAAAAATATAGCGTCTTAATGCGCACCACATGCGCCGCCTGGCAGGCCGCGCTCTATTTTGACGGATGGACGGCCCGAGAACGGCAATAAAACCGCGAGGAGGCGACGAGAGCCGAATTAATGATGACGTGTGGGGTCGGCTGGGCTTACCTTGGGCCCTCTCCACGAACATGACCTTGGAATCCGGGAGGAAGTTGTGACCATTTAGGAGCATCCTCTTGCCCCCCGTGGCTGGGTAGCTTTCCAGGCTCTGCTTCTCCACCAGTGGCAGCTCCTGGGCCGAGCGCTGGGCTGTAGGAGAAATGATACCAGTCACGAAAAAACCTGATTCCCATCTGGGCCTGTGGGTCCAGGTCTTTTCCGAAGGTAAACCAGGAAAGTCTGACTCAACAGTCCACAAAATTTTGGTTATAGGGTAAAGGTCAGCCAGTCTTGGGGTCAGTGACCTGCAGGAACATCCAATAGCATCAAAGATTCAAGAAGTTTGGGGTATTTTAGCATTTTTATTACAAATTGCAATTGTAGCCTAGAGGGTAAAATACTGGACTAGTAATCGAAAGGTCACTGGTTCAAGCCACTTGTTGGTGGCCACTTTTGGGCCCTTGGTCAAGGCCCTTAACTCTTACACAAGATTCATCAGTTCTTTAGTCTGTAATATCAAGCTTTAATTCACCTCACTTGCATGTCTTTGGACTGTTGGAGGAAACCGGAGCTCCCAGAGGAAACCCACACAGACACTGGAAGAACATGCAGACCGGACCGGTACACGTGGGAATCGAACCCAGGATCTTCTTGCTGCGTGGTGACAGTGCTACCCACCGAGCCAACGTGCCACCCCGGCAGCCTTTCAGCTTATGGTGGTGTAAAGCTTGCTTGACTGTTGTCAGGGCACTTTTGTTACACTTGTGGTTTATGGATCACATCTGATCAGCCAGATCGGACCTTATTCATTGTTCCATTGCTCAGGGGTCCAGTTCTTTTGCTCATTAAATGAACTAACGAGCCCTCCAGGATTCAACTTCAAAGGTTTGAGAAGCTCATGTTGGAGATATTGGGTCATAAAGCTTATTAAATTCTGTGTGCATTTTTGTGGCTTTATTTCTGAGGTATGACCCAGCAGTGCCATCTACCCCTGTCATGCGACCCCCCATGATCTCTGTAGATGCTGTTTGTAGATGCTCATGTCCATGTTTCTATGTGTGGGTACTTACAGCACTCTATGGGATTGGAGGCAACTTGAAGCGACACCGTCCTGCCGTTGGGCTGGTTGATGTGGACCCGGAATACCATTCGAACCCGAGTGTTCTTACGCCCGATGTCTGTCTCGCCCTTCCTCAGCTCGATGTCCGAATTCCGAAGCTTCAGGATTCCGGCGCAGTCGATTCTACAGAGGCAAACGAGAAGACGATCGTGAAAACACTTCAGCTATTTAATACCAGGGATCTTCAAAAAGTTTCCGCACTTTTATATTTTGGTTGGAAACGGTGAGGGTGGTGAGGGAGGAGCAGTAATCGATCGTGTCTGAGAGTCTGAGAGAGCTTATAGTCCGGATCTAGAGAGCGCCATCTGATTTCCACCTTTTTGGACGCTCAAAGAATCTTCAAGAGAAAGAAGATTTTCATGTGATGATGATGTGAAAGCTGCGGCGCATCAGTGACTACGAGTTTAACCAAAAATGAGAACCCTCGTAACACAGTCACAGAAAAAAGAACAGATGCTGAAATTACTGAAATCTAATGGGGTCTGTCTGAGAACATAGTGATCTCTGTATATAGACACATTTTTTAGGTCATCCTACACTCCAAAGAAGAAGAGGGCATGTCTAAATTCTTAGATCCCTTAAAATGCCTCTACTGAGGCAGCTGATCAGGTAGGAATTAGGCAGGAGGCAGCTCACTAGGTTTTCAGACACAAACCCACCACAAGTCCAAGATTCCAGTACGCTAACCCCCTGGAAACGGATCTGACGCTCGTAACTGGTTCCAGTCCTCATAATACCTCCACGGAACCAACATATGCGCTGGCTGCCTTTCACAACTAGCAATGACATCAACCCCGACTTGTACAATGCTGGGCTTTGTCCCGCCGCACCCTGGTCGGAGGATTTCCCTGTTTTAGCTTAATTGCCTCCCCGGTGTCAATGAAACTTGGGGTTCTCCGATGGCTTGGCGCTTTCTGTAGAAGTAAGTTGGACACCGAAGTCTTTCTCACACGTGTTTGTGAAGTCCAGCCAGCATGGACTGAAGTTCCACCAGTTTTAACTCTGCTAAATAATGCCACATTTAGCAGCGTAAACCTTTTTGTTTTTTTGTTTTTTCCTTTCTTGGCTACACTTGACTGTTTCTGTGAGTAGGTTCCTGGACGGTGGAAAAACGGTCTCACTTTTTAAGCTACCCTTTAAAAAAGGCACAAAACCAAAGCCTAGTTGATAAAAAAATTAAATAAAATAGGAAAGGCACAGAATACAAATGGGACACGACTTGGCGGAGCTATTATTTCACATCAGGGCTTATGGGACACATTTCTGGAACTTGGTAAATGTCAAGTTTTATACAAATCTGGTTTCCCTCATTTCAGCCAGTTAAAATTTAAATATGTAAAAAATACAGCAACAAGTAGGACGTGTCTGATGTCAAATTCAGTCAAAACACATTTGCTGACATATATTATGGATATGAAATATATGTATTCATTTTCCAGGTGAATACATTTGCTGGTTGGTTATGAATATTTATATACACCGACCAGGCATAACATTATGTGAATAACACTGATTATCTCTTCATTACGGCACCTGTCAGTGGGGGGGATATATTAGGCAGCAGGTGAACATTTCATCCTCAAAGTTGATGCTAGAAGCAGGAAAAATGGACGAGTGTGAGGATTTGAGTTTGACGAGGGCCAAATTGTGATGGCTAGACGACTGGGTCAGAGCATCTCCAAAACTGCAGCTCTTGTGGGGTGTGTCCCGGTCTGCAGTGGTCAGTATCTATCAAAAGTGGTCCAAGAAAGGAACAGTGATCCAATCCCAATAAAGGAACAATTACAGAAATGATCACAATCCAAATCTGCCACAAATTGCATTTATTTCACCTGTGGAATGTTTAACCTTCAGCTGTAAAAGACATGAGGAAGAACAGGAGCGGGTCGGCGGATATTTCTGTAAAACCAGGGTTCGGAGTGTCTGGTGTCCTAGTCGTGGCACTGCTCTTTCCACTCTTAATGCCCTCCGTATGAAATATAATTAAGAAACAGGGGAAATGATGGGAAACAAATGACCTCATCTGGCTCGACAGTGGACACGGACCAATTAGGGACACACTTTCCACCTTGCAGGCTCGGTGGATGGATCGTGGCGCCCTCCGTCCTCCCACAGGATACAAACACAGCTTGTTTTCACATTTCTATTGCAAAGACGTGAAAATAAATCAATAGTGGAGTCTACGGGAGCCTTTCTCAAGTCCAGACTGGACTGTTCTGTGTCTGCAGCTTCACTATATGGCCAAAAGACCTTTTAATTCTTGAGTTAGGGGTCTGTCAATGTTGTGGCATCGGTTCTTGCATGACTCTGCCCAATTTGAGGTCCATACCGTCATGGTCTATAAAGTTTAGAGTGACCTAAACCACATCTAAACCTAAATCTAAACACCCTTCTCATCCTAACCTTAGAAACCAATGTTCTGATCAAATGGCCACCAATTTTTTACATACACACCCACAGACACACTATGAAATCTTGTGAAGTCTTTACAGAAGAGCGGAGGCTGTTTTAGAAGCAAACATGAAGGTGGTGTGAACTTTGTAGGCCTAATGTTTGTGTTTTGAAATGGGTTCTCTAACAAGCTAATGGTCAGGTGTCTACATAGGTGATTTTTTTATGAATTCCCCTGATGAAGATCAAATGATAAACTCTTCTATCAGAAACCTCTTGGGGAAATTACAAGGTCATCTGTCCATGAGCTAAAACTGAGGTGTAAATGAACAACCGCAGCTCAAACCTCCCACTGTTTCTATAGAACCACAAGTTCTCCAGATCCTCAGAAGTTCATTTTGGAAACCTAAACCTGTGCTAGACCGTGCAGGTCTGTGGGAACCAAACCTGAGTCGGATGAACCTCTAGAATCAGACTGAAACGAAGAGGAAGGTGCTGGCTTTCTTATCACCAGTCTCAACAGCTTAAGAATGGAAAGAGCACATCAGCAAGCCTCCACAGACCCTGGCCTTTAAACGAAAAAGTCCTCAACCCACAACTTCCTGTCAAGATCAGGAGCAGAGAAACCCACAGAGTGCTCCAGTGGTTTACCGACTCTTGCGGCGGCTTTTTGGGTCATCAAGACGTAGCAGAAGTCAGAAGTTTAGTCCCAGAAGTCATTGCAATGCCAAGTCTGCCATGACATGCACTATGTGGAACAAAGTATAAGGACACCTGATGAAAACCACAGGCTTTGATCTGGAGTTTGCTCCTCTCTGCGAGTATATGGATAAAACCTGGATCAAAATCAACACATCAAATCATCCCAATGGTTTTTATTAGGGTGGACGTCAGGGCTCATGGATCTGGCTTGGTGCACAGGTGTACAGTCATGCCAGAACAGTAAAAAACCTTCACTAGTCACAACAGTTATTATTAACTCTATTTATTAAGAATTTCAAAAACAAACAACATCACTTTTCTACATCGTCGCCTTCCGATGCATTTTTTCCAGCATCATACCAACTTTTTAATGCCGTCAGCTAAAAATGTTTTCGGTTGAGCTCGTAGTCACTGATGCGCCGCAGCTTTCACATCATTATCACATGACAATCTTCTTCCCCTTAAAGCTTCTTTGAGTGTCCAAAAAGGTGGAAATCAGATGGCGCTCACTAAATCCGGACTAGAAGCATCTCTTAGTCTCTCAGACACGACCAATTACTACTCCTTCCACCCTCACTGCTTCCAACCAGAATATAAAAGTGCAGAAACTTTTTGAAGATCAATCGTATATAATTGTATATATTTTATAAATGTATATAATCATCTTATAGGTATATAATCTTACATATCTTATATACGTATATAATCTTATACTTATTAGCAAAGAGCAATTATTATACACCTGAACACAGTAATTAAATGGGGGGGTCCACATACTTTTGGCCATGTACGAGGGATCTTCAAAATGTTTCCACACTTTTATATTTTGGTGGGAGACGCTTATAGTCCGGATTTAGCACCATCTGATTTCCACCCTTTTGGACGCTCAAAGAAGCTTTAAGGGGAAGAAAATTTTCATGTGATGATGAACCAAAACCACAAACATTTTTCGCTGACGCATTTTGTTTTTAAAATTCTTGATAAATAGTTGGTGGTTCTATATCGTCCTTAATTTTATTATTTAGTCAATTGAGTTCTACACAGTTCTACACTTTTAGTGCATCTGATGAACTGACTGGTTGAAGAACAGTTTGGATTTCGGCTCACACTGCTCACGTGGCAGAGGATGAGGGTGGTATTCAGTACTATTCGAGGTGTCAGCCAGCAAACTTTCAAAAACTTATTCTACCAATAAAAAAAACAAAAAAAGAGTCTGAGCATGACATTTTGAGGTAAAGCAGGTTATGTAATGTCTGGGTTCGGTTGCTCATTCCTTCTCCTCCAAAGCTGCCGGGACGGGAGCCAGGAGAGCTGTGGAGAAGGGAAGCCGGGCCAGGAGAGTCGCGGGTTGGACGGCACGCGGAGTGCGAGCCCGGGGGAAGCTGGAGCTCCGGGCAGAGAGCAGAAAGCAATAACTGCTGTGGAATGGCAAGACGGAAGTCTGTCTGTGGAGTCTGACTTGGGTTTAAAGGAAGAATGAATCGTATATTCATGTTAAAAAATATGTGAAAAAGTTTTGACATTAAATATTATAATAACTCTCTATTACTATATAAGATACACAGTTGGTATCCTGATACTCTTCTTCTGTATTGGAGAAAATGTGAAACTATAGCCACACTGTCTAGGTCAGGTTGCCTATACTTGCAAATAGAACTGGAATTAGTCTTTTTAGAACTGGAATTTTAGCTTTTAGCTACCAATCTAGTCATACCCAATTCTTCAACAGTAACTTTCTCCTCTGCTGCAGATCCCCCACCCTGAATGAGAGGATCCACAGACTTCTGATCACTTTTTTCACCTCCCAGAGACGGGGGTCTCACAAAGAGCAGCATCATGTATGAAGGGTATGAAATACTCTATGTACAGGTGCCTAAACCAGCTAGCATGCAATAGGGGTGGCAGCAATGAGACAGAAAGAGGTAGGTTCCAATTGGCCACGACTCAACTGGGTGTAAAACAGGGGAAAAAGGGTGGTCCAGTCAGAGTCCTAAAACTAACCGCATTTAATATACGAGGTGAGAACTCAGTCCTGCCATAGCTCCCGGATCTGGCAGAACATTTTGTGAAGATGCACGAGTCAAAGCTGCCCAAACTGCCAAAAATGGTTAAACCCAGTGCCAAAGAGATCTAAAAAGACTGGGGGGCGTGTTTAAATACTTATGGATTGTTGACATTATTTTTTTGAGATACAGTAGATGCAGTATACAGTCTTGTGTTTGTTCATGTCTGAGAAAACAAGAGTCTAAAATGAAATATAAGAATCCTGAGAGATTTTAACTGTTGTAACTATTTTGTACCGCCACATTGGAGCGACTGAGACTGAGGAAGTCGTGCGGCGACCGGCGCGTATCAGAAAGACACGATACATCAGCTATCAGTCACTGCGCACAGACACAGAAAACTGCTCAGGAAACTAAACCCAGAGGACTGATACCATCATGTTTACTTAAAAAAAGAGCCTCGGTTCAGGAGCTGCACTGCTGTGAAAAAAGTAAATGCCCCCTTTCAGGCTCTTTGTGTATCTGTGTGTGTTTGTTATGCTGAATTATTACACATTATTAAATAAAGAAAGTAAAAATAGGTACAAATAACACATTTTATAAACAGAATAGTTATCTAACACTCATAACTCTAGGTTACCCGACCCAATCCAAGTAGTAAATCAGCTTCATTTGACTGAAATGGACTGGGATCTCTCCAGATTCCCTGAATCTTTTGACAATATTAAGGACAGTAGATGGTGAAAGACTGAGAATTGTTCTTTTCGAACTGATTGGCGATTCTCAGCTGAAGTTTGGCACAAATTTGTGAGCCACGACCCATCATTGGTTATAAAAGAAGGATCCACCAAAGGATCAATCTTTAAAAGCGATTATGATTACCAGTTCACCTGCTCATTGGGGATCGCTGTAGCTTGAATATTCTATTAAATTTTTACTTTTATTATGCCTCTTTTTTCAGTGTGTTGATGTCACAATATGAAAGAGACTAGGCAACAATAGGGTTTATAGTAATGAAGTAAGTAAGTAAATAAATAAATAAAACTGCTAACCAGCATGGAGACATGGATGATAATCTGACATTTGAAATAAACGTTGACATATATGTATAGTATAGTATAGTATAGTATAGTATAGTATAGTATAGTATAGTATAGTATAGTATAGTATAGTATAGGGGCAATTACTTTTTCACATTTAAAATCCAGCAAACCTGTAAATAACTAGGAATGAAAATCCTTTTTAGTGGTAAGGTCAGTATAGCATAGCCGCTGGACTCACAAGGCTCGCATGTTGTTCTCGGGCAGCAGTGGAATCTCCAGGACCTTGGTGTTGGACTGGACGGCCTCGTGACTAGCGGTGGACACCGTCTTGCCCGTGATGCGATGGACCTGGTAGAAAGCGTGCGGCCGCAGGAGCCGGTCGTCCGCCGTCCCGATGAAGAGCTGAAGCGTCAGCGGTTCGTTCTCCATGTACCCGTAGAGCTGGCAGAGGAACAAAAAGAAACCAGGTGAGTTGCCCCCCGAAACTGACTTCCTCTGAGCTGTAATTATTTGAGCGCACCACAGCTAAGGCTTTCTAATGATAGCGTTTAGCCTTCGAGGGACTCACACGCATGCTAATAGTGATGTGACCCACAAACACATCTCCCTTAGCCCTGGTTTAACGATTTAAGAGAGTTCCCTTTGGGAGTCGATGGTTCCCAAAGATTGCCTTGATCTTTTCAGGGGTTCTGCAGCAGGAACTGTTTCATAGATGCTATGCTAAAAGCTTACAGCATGGAGGTTGGCTCCTCAGATTTTGCTGTTTGTGAAGATCTTACAGAGGCCATAAAAGATGCCCATGGTGCAGCCGGCCTGCCGCAGACACTGACTTAATGGAAATCGGCCATAATTGACATCCAAAAGGAGGTTTTAACAGAACTGACTGAGTTTAACGCATTTTCCTGAGGTTAGTTATTTGTTAGTTAGTTATTAGTTAGTTAGTTCTCCTTTTTTACATGAGCTACCAGTCATGGAGGGTTAAAACTCCAAGAGTCACTGCTTTCTAAAATGTGCAGACTCATTCATTTAGCGCTGACAGACAGACAGACAGATAGAGAGACAGATGGACAGATAGATCTATCAATAGGTAGACAGACAGACAGACAGACAGACAGACAGACAGACAGACAGACAGACAGACAGACAGATAGGCAGGCAGGCAGGCAGGCAGACAGACAGAATGACAGATAGACAGATAAATGATAGACAGGCAGATAGATAGACAGACAAATAACAAGACAGGCAGATAGACAGACAGAAAGATAGGCAGACAGACTGATAGACAGACAGACATATAGCTATATGGATAGATAGACACATAGCTAGACAGACAGACAGAAAGATAGACAGACAGGCAGACAGACAGACAGACAGAACAATAGATAGATAGATAGATAGATAGATAGATAGATAGATAGATAGATAGATAGATAGATAGATAGATAGATAGATAGATAGATAGACAGGCAGACATATGGATAGATAGGCAGGCAGACAAATAGATGGACAGACAGACAGATAGATATAATGATAGATAGACACATAGACAGACAGAAAGACAGACAGACAGACAGACAGATAGATAGATAGACAAGCAGATAAATATAGATAGACAGACAGACATACAGACAGATAGACATACAAATAGATAGATAAATAGACAGACATACACCAGACAGACATACAGACAGACAGACAGACAGATAGATAGATAGATAGATAGATAGATAGATAGATAGATAGATAGATAGATAGATAGATAGATAGATAGATAGATAGATAGATAGATAAACAGACAGACAGACAGACAGACAGACAGACAGACCGAGCAGTTACCTCAGCATTTCACTGCAGTTGTACCGTGTATGATTACGTGTATGATGAATAAAGTTTGATTAGATTTGATTGGTTGTGACTCGGCGCTGTACACGTTGTTCACGTCTTCTACTTGTGTTTGTAAATGTTTGACTTGAACTGAATGTATTTTTATTCACCACAGAAATGCTGCCCACTGGATCGAATGAAGTACTTGGGTGAGGAAAAAACAGTAGGACGACATGATCTGTTCCATCTGGCTGGCACTTGGTCTACGGTTTGGGTTCGACGGCATTGCTGAGCCGTCACAAAACGCACGGCGCTATTAACACACCGCGAGTCTTCATGAAGCCGCCCTGAGGACTTTCTGACATGAAAAGGAACGCAGTTATGATTCTGGGCTGGTGCCAGCGACGGTGCCACACTGAGATAAAAGTGCCAAGGGAATCAAACTCCCCCCTTACTTCAAACAGGTACCACTTCCTGTCTCACACTGGTTACCACTTAGCTCTTGCGCTCGCCAATAAAAACCACTTCAGCACAGGCGGAGGGAACAAATGGTCGTTACGCGGAGATAGGAGCCATTAGTCAGGAGAACGGTAAGTGGCGGCCGGTCTGTGTCAGCGCATTACCTCATTACCTTGTTCGCAAATATGGCCAAATGTATATGGACAGTTACCACGGGCTTGATGAGCATCCCGTTCCAAAAACACGGGCGTTAATCTAGTTAGCAAACATTTGCAGCTGTAACTGTCTTCGCTCTTCTGGGAGGCTTTTAGGATCACAAGATTTTGCAGTGCGTTTGGGTTAAATCTGAACGCCTGGCATCACAAAGGTGGTCGGAGCTCAGGGGTCCATGCAGGCCACTGGAGTCCACACCAAACTCAACTGACCACGTCTTTATGAACCACATTTTCAATTTGCAACTGAGGGTTAAGGGCTTTGCTCAGGGGCCCAACGGTGGCAACCTGGCGATGTTGGGGCTTGAACCAGCGACCTTATCATTACTAATTCAGTACCTTAACCGCTGAGCTACCGCTGCACATAGAGAGGCAGAGAGACAACTTTGGACTGCAGGCAGGCCAGGCTAGCATCAGCTCTGATTACACAGCCTTGTTTTACATTTACATTCTTTATCTTTATACAGTCTGAACAATTGCTGAACAACAGCTGGCTTGTACCAATGACCTTCTGATTACTAGTCCTGTATCTTAACCACTAGGCTACAACATTGGTGTCCACATACTTTTGGACCAACAGTGTATGTAATTCATGTTTGCTGCTTGCTGGACTGGTGGACCAACGTTGGCTTCGTTTAAACCATAATAGTGGCTTCGGTGCAACCAGAAGTGCTTAAGAGTAACCAGATCTCCCAGTCTGCATAGCTGCACTCTCCACACTGTGGGTGGCATCTGGACCGCTCTTAAAACAGTCCAAAAAAAAAACACCACCAAGCTCTCCCAGAGGCCAACGAGAGTCCAAAACTCAACACATTCTGGGTTTGCCGGCCACGTGTCCAACTGCCTTCAAAGAAAATCGGACTGTTCGTGCTGTCATTGTTTACTGATTCTGATTGGTGACCAAACGTTAAGGTCGTCGAGCCGAATAATAGAGGTCGGGACTATTAGGGTCGGGAACCGACTGAGTCATCCGACAGAACACAGACCACATGTAACCCATGACATAATCTGATTAACACTCATATAATTGCCTCGGTGAAGCGGGTAGCCCAAAGGATCAAGAAAATTTGGGGCAATTACATCAACGATGGAGCAACAGTGAGCCATTATTGTCCACTGCGATCTGTTTTTTCTATAAACTTGATGCAAACAAGCAAAGCTATGAAATTAAGGTCGTGTTTGATAATTCCTTCATGACTTCACCTTTATGAGACGTGAAACTTCCATCCCAGAAGTCTTATTTAAAAAGAAAAAATGACATGTTGGTAACAAATGCCATCCAACTCCGTGGCTGTGTTCATGTTCTAGGTTCTTTTAGTGTTCTTGTAGGTTTTCTTGGTACTCATGGTGTGACAGAAGGTGGATCTGCTCTTAATTGCTGTGTTCTTGGCTTGCAGTTCCATGGAGCTGGGTTTGAACCCTTGGCGCCTCTTAATATTTGAATAATTTTTGGAATCTTAAAGGTCTAAATGGGATTTGGGAACCTACACTAGATGTGTCTAGATGTGGATGAGTGTACAGGAGGAATAATATGTGGCTCAATTGCTGTGTTCTTGGTTTGCAGTTCCAGGGAGTTGGGTTTGAACCCTTGGCGCCAGTTATTATTTGAATCATTTTGGAATCTTAAAGGTCCTAATGGGATTTCAAAACTGTGCCATGCCTAGATGTGGACGAGTGTACAGGAGGAATGAAACCTGTGGTCCAGACTTGTGCCCAATGCTTTCAGAACAGGTTCTAAATCCATCACAACTCACAGCAACTTAGACTGTGCTGTTTAAGCTCGTCATCTTGCTTGACTGGACAGAGTGACAGTTTTTAAAACTCAGCGTACTCGGTCAACGTATGCTGATCTTCATCATGACTCATATGCCACAAATGATACACATTTCCAGTTCCATGAGGAAATAGCTCAGCAGCTCCAGTTCATAAATTCTCATGAGCCACTGGGAGGACTGAGCCTATATTTCCTATACATGCATAATATATTAACCCAGATGAATAATGGTACTCGAGACAAATGCTTACGTTTAATTCATTCTTTACGTCTGTCTGAGCACACGGTTCTCCAGAGCTCACGGTTCGAGACGGTTAAATTATCAATTTAACAAACGTTAAGTAACGATCTATCCACACTCCGTACGCTTTACCTCCCGTGCACCGGTCACATATGCTTGTCATCAGCGAGGCACGCCGAGGTCAGGGGCTTCCTGAAGTCCAGGCTTCTCCAGAGAGCGCTTTATCTCCAACGTGATCTCAGCAGTGCGCTCGCTCCGCTTATTATTATTTTACTCGCCGTGTCCCTGCAGCTAATTAGCTTCAGGCCTTTGTGCTACCGAGCACAAGGAGGAAAATGTTGCTGTTGCGTTTTTACGAACTTCATCATGAACTCTAATCAGAACGTTTTTTCACTTCCACACCATACGGTCATACTTTTTATTCTGTTTATTCTAGGCTACTGTAGCCATTGTGCCTTGTGGTTTGGCACGGCCGTTCGACCAGGCATTACATCAGCGCTCAGAGCTCAGAAGTCAGCACGGGGTGTTCGCGGGTCTAGCGGCGTGGCCCGATAGCCGAGGCTGACTGGGTTCAAAGCGGGAGTGACCTCATGCGTATGATGAATGAGGTCAGGTAACTCGCAGTGACGCTGCTCTTCCTGATGGTAAAGGAAAGTAGTTTGGCCCCCTTGGGCAACCTCCTTATATACGTTTACCATATGTGCTCTCACAGACTAGTCTTTCGTCTTAAATCTCTCAGCTGTCTCGCCCCATGTGGGGAAATTATAGTTGCTAAGAAGTGTCCGTTAGATTGTTGAAAGTAGAATTAGTCTGGTCACTTCTAGAAATAGAAGATAGATAAATGGTCGTCTAACTCTTGACTATAAAAGCCACTTAGTCTTTAGTGACCAAATCCATTGCTGTGCCCAAATAAATAAGACACGTTTGACTCCACCTGTTATGTGAAAATGTATAGATCATGTATAGATCTCTTGACACACTGAAAGTTGGAAGGAAAACCCAAACTATCATCTTGTGTACAGGAAAGAAAAACTGGCCACATATAATCTATATAAGAACCACTGGTCTGCCATGAATTTAAAGCTACTGTCTGTAGCCTGGTACTTTACACGGCCATTAACTTAGATGACGTAGAAGCCTTTACCCAAGAAAGAAGCCTCTGGTCCAAAATTGGCACCTTAAAGCATGACTGTACACATTTGTATTTTATAGCATTGGAAATGGAAGAGCCAGTGGCCAAATCCATCACTGTACCCAAATAAATAAGGCACGTTTGACTGCACGTGTTATAAAATGTATAGATCATGTATAGATCTCTGAAAAAAGAAAAGACATTTGGGAGGAACCCAAACTGTCATCTTGTGCAGGGAATAAAAATAATACTGGCCACATATAATCCAGGAACCACAGGTCTGCCACGAATTTAAAGCTATTGTAACCTGGGGGGCACTGTTTACAGCCAAGCAAGCTTTACACAGGTTCAAATCGACACCTTAAAAGCATATTTTACAGCATATTTTACAGCATTGAAAATGGAAGATTAGATAAATGGTCATCTACCTCTTGACTATAAAAGCCACTTGATATCAATAGCAAGTCTTCAGAGGCCAAATCCATTGCTGGGCCCAAATAAATGAGGTACGTTTGACTGCACGTGTTATAAAATGTATAGATCATGTACAGATCTCCTGACACACTGAAAAAAGAAAAGACATTTTGAAGGAACCCAAACTGTCATCTTGTGCAGGGAATAAAAAAAAATACTGGCCATATACAATCCAAGAACACAGGTCCACACGTCTGCCATGAATCTGAAGCTACTGTAACCTGGGGGGCACTGTTTACAGCCAAGCAAGCTTTACACAACCATTAACCTAGATGACTTAGAAGCTTCTACCCAAGGAAGAAGCCCCAGGTCCAAAACTGGCACCTTTAAAGCATGACTGTACACCCCTCAAGGGTGTATATTTTCTTTACTTCTTTATTCCTTCACTTTGTTTCTTGATCCTAATTTTTTCCTCGCTTGTACTCTGTGGTAAGTAGGAATGTCATGACGGGTCTAGTCCACGTGGCGTATGAAGGGGGAGAAGTAGAAAACGAGCAAGGGAGCAAGGTTAGGGAAGCAGGGAGGGGGGCTTATACCTCAGCCCATTATCACATTCACTCCCAGTCACTACCAGATTAAATCTACACCCATCCAAGTCTTCTCCTCTTGTTTACTCAACATCCAATCAGCGCGTGTTGAGTTACTTCATCGAGTTTGGCCGCCTCAGCGTTCAGTGACATCTGCGGCGGGTATTAAAACACAAATTTGAAACTAACGTTATGTCATCGAGGGCCAACGTTTCAAGCCCAGGCCCCAAGTCTAGACCAGAGATCATAGGGAGCGTAAGCTCGGTATAAACCCCTGGCTCTAAAGAACGTCTTAGTACCCCAGCGCCTTGCCAAAGGCTACACACTGATGTGTGCAGGATTCCGTACACCAGGATCCAAACGGCGGCCAACCATGCCTTACCTCATAAATCTGTGGCCCGCACCTCAGACCAATGAAAAAGTTGCCGTCGCACAACATTCTTCAAGCTGCTCGATGGTTGCAATTAGTGGTTTCCCGATAGCAAGGTCTTGAGTAAGGGGAGCTCCTCAAAGAGAAGGAAATCTGCCCATGGGTGTTTCGTTTATTTACACGATCAACACGGGACAAGACGGCAATGTCTTTATTTGTACAGATTTTGACCTGCCGGAGACGTGGCTGCTGAGACCATGGTGGTTTAAAGCTTGCGTCACTGGGGACGCCCATGGTCACCCAGGTTCTGATTCACAGTAGACTTGGTTTTTTGGTGGTTCTTAGCTAACCAGACACATTGTGTTTTCTTCCCTGCCTTGGTGAAGAGACCACTGTTCCAGTTCCTTGAAACATACAGATGATTGTAAGTAATCCTGGGAGCCGAAGCTCCTTCAAAATGAAGTGAAAACTAAACTCATGATCTGCTTACTGGGGTGGTAAAGTCCAGTCTAGCCTTATTTATATGGACATATTGAAGCTACCAATTACCAAAGTTCAAAGTGTAAACTTCTCAACCGTTAATTCCTTTATTTAATGCAGTTTAAATAAAATAAAACAGATTTACCCATAAAATATTTGGAAATACTGAGTCTGTCTTGTCTTTACCTCCAACAAAAATCACTCTTTGTCATTTATAGCTCGTAAACACTTCATATATTCATTTAAAATAGTCAAAGAATCTATTATCAGAGTCTTGAGATGCTCCATCTCTCAGAGGACCGATGAGTCTTGAGATGATCCGTCTCCCGAAGGAAGACCTTAAAATTTTCTCCCAGAATGCCTCTCAAACCATTGTATAGACGTTGGCCATGGCAGTACTATTTGCACATATTGACATTCCCTCAGGATAGTGATTCGAAGATGTGATTCGTAGCTACAGAAGTCAAAAAAGTGGTTGACCGCATCCTCCACCACTATCGTCAGCGTTCTTGACAAGGTAAATAAGTCTGACGGAGGGGAAATGGCCGTTGGGTAGGATTGCAGATGGTAGCGCTTTAGTGGGGAGTGGTAGAGCAGAGGTTTCCATCAACAACGGCCACCTCGAGTCCCCAGTCTGGGAGCAGTGTGATGAAAAGGGAGAGTGATGTCACCTCTATGAAAGGAAATTTCCTAAACAAAGGGGAGCCTGTGTTTGGCAGCAGCCGGAGAAAGGGTTAGAAAAACACCTCTGCTCATTACGGCAGAACCTCGATGATAACTAATGAGTATGCCAGCGGTGGAGGAGCACCCGTCTAGCCTGGGAAAACGGGACGCACCTTCTTTTTTTAGTCCAACCCGGCTCCGTTTGAGACGAGGCGAGTACCAGTGGGGCTGCAGGTTTGTGTTGTTATTTGTCAATGCTGCTCTTTTGGGAAACGGTCACCACCACAATCGAATCAGCATTCATGTGTGTGAGGGTATCGGTGCATGAAAGAAATGTCAGTGGAGTGAGCCGTCAGCTCGCGGATTGAGAGATGACTGCCTTACCAGAATTGACACCGGCAGTCAGACGAGTTTCCCTGGAGCCCTGGAATAGTAGCATCAGCTGGGCTGTGGGACTCCTGCACCCCTCTGCCCCATGCCCTGCCCTGTTACCCCTGGGGTCCTTAATCAGCAGGAAGCAGAAGTTCCCGGAGGGATAAAAGCTCTGTCGAGCCCCAGCTGCCTGCCTGATGACTCCCAGTGCCCCACACCCTCTGCCCCATGCTACCGTTCTCCATGGCTGCCATCAACCCTCCCAAAGGCTGATCTTCATTACGGCCTTGTCTGCGGAGCCTCCAGCAAATACACAGACAGACAGACCACTCCGCTTTCGGCAAAAGCCGAGGAACCCAAAGCGTGACTAAGCTAACGCTCCGTTCTTCCAGGCGCTTCTCTCACTGGACAAGATTTTCAAACCCAATCCAAAAATCAGCAGACACGCTACTGCCGTCCGCCGGAGAGACCGCAGGCTGACGAATTGAACAAAGCCCCCTCCGTATCGCGCCCAAACTGGAACAGTTGAGGCATTAAATCACAGCGAGGAAAAGTAAAAGTCGAAGCATGCTAACAATGCGAGCGTGGCAGATGTACTGCGTCACCGGAGCGGTATTTTTCAGCTCATGTTTCTGTGAATTATGCACGCTGAGGAAACAAAGTGGCGCTGCTGATTTGTTAGCACTTGCCCTTGTCTAGAATAAGAGGGGAACAACTGATTCATAATCGGGGCTCCTGAAGGTCTTATTTATGGATTTTGCTTCCTAAAGAATAGAGGAATTAGTATTAAGGTGTCTTATAGGAACACAAAGTTCATGAACTGTGTTATTTGTCAGGCTAGCCCACCACCGCTGAGATCCGGGTTTAAATCTTACTGGTGCTTTCAGCCTACCGGGTATCTATACAGTACAGACAAACCCTGCTATTGATTGTCACCCTGTCCAGTGTATTTCTGCCTTGTGCCTAGTGTTTCCCACTGGAACTGGACCCATTATGACCCTGACCAGGATAAACCGGTTGATAAAAATGAAACACGGAAACTCACGGCATCGGGCTGCACAAGGAGCAGAGAGGACACTGCTTTATGCAGCAAGGTGGAGGGCTGTGTCACAAATCGCACACAGTATCCTACACAGGGTTTTTTAAATAATAGCTTTACCATTGGTTCGAAAGCTAGTTTAGGACACTATTTAGTATTAAAATGGTAGAACTATTATATGCTTTGTGTTAATGATCCTTTCTAATTCATTTATTGTATTTTTCCTTACTTAAGACCTGCGTCTGCCAATGGGCTCAGAGACTGGCACCTCTTAGATCTTGACTAACATGGACAAAGAAAATCTGAGGCAATAGCAGATTGTAAGTCCACTTTGGAAGCCAATGGTAAGACTTGGTTTACTGGGGACGATGTCACAGTGTCACAGTATTTCTATTCATTATTGGGCAGTGGTAGCCTAGCGGTTAAGGTCCTGGACTAGTAATCAAAAGTTTTCTGGTTTGAGCCCCACCACTGCTAGGTTGTCACTGTTGGGCCCTTTAGCAAGGCCCTTAACCCTTAATTGCTTAGACAATATACTGTCACAGTACTGTAATTCACTCTGGAAGTACACGTCTAGTATGAGTGCAAACTTTTGACTGTATACATGCATCATGAATCAATGAATTATACAAAAACAGTGGTACCAAGGGTACAGCAGGCATCTAGGAACAGAAGTGGAAATCATCTGGCTTACCTGCACCACAGGGTGCCCTCCAGACAGGGCCTTCACGGCTCCCCGACTGCCCTCCGTCTCATAGTGGGCGCGATGGTGGGACTTCGGCTGCACCTCGATCTGCAGGCTGTACGGACCCGAGCAGGACGGAAGCTGCCAGTCAAGAGCCGGGAGGGACGGGCTGCCGATCAGAACACACATGGCATTATTAGGATTTACAGCTCAGACTCGGGCACCCTCGCTCACGCTCGTGCGTGCACTGGTGGAATAGTGAAAGCAGATTTTCGGTGAGCTCTGGCGAGGGTTTGGATTCGGATCCCTCCTTTCCATCATCGCCTCTAATCTAATCCGCCGTGGTCCCCGTCTGGCGTACTTTGTTTCCAATGTCTGGGAGCTAATTGTGGATTTTTTTTCCTTCGGAATTAATGAAAGAGACATGCGTTCCACTCGAAGCGTTCCACTCGAAGCGTGCCATGCTTTCTGTCTATGTGACAGCTCGTTAGAGCGAGTCTCCATGAAAGCAGCCACACGTTTACACTGATTATTAAATTACGCACTGAAATCCGAGACTAAAAAACATTATGAAACTTTATTCAAGTGGTTTTTGTAAATATCACGCTCATTTGGAAACATATGACTGTAGCACATTTGCAAAATTGGGAGCCGGGCGAATTAGGACACAAAACTGTGAATTTAAACCGGCTATGCAATAGTGCCTGCGTATCAAAACCAGGATGGGTGGAGACTTGCCACGTTGCTAAAAAAATACAAAAATGTGCTTGTAAGGATTTAAGTTATTTCACCCTCTACTGTACATGATATCATCATAAGATTCATAACATCTGGAGTAATCACTGTGCATTAATGACAAGGCCAATGTAATGACTGTACGTTGACTCTAGGACTGGAAGCTGTATGTCAACAACACCCACAAACGCTCTCAACTTCTATGGGTTCGAGCCCAGCTAAAATAGACTGATGCACCAAACTTCAATGCCAAAGAAGGGAAAGGATTCCAGTCTGAGCAAATGAGGGTTAAGGGCCTTGTTCAGGGGCCCAACAGTGGCAACTTGACAGTGATGGGGCTTGAACTGGCAACCTTCTGATTACTAGTCCAGTACTTTAACCACTGAGCTACTGCTGTCTGGATTCTTGACAATCACAACAATGCCAAAGCCTACAAGTAAAACAGCAACAGCAATGTCATATCCTAATGGTTAAGGTATTGGACTGGTAATCAGAAGGTCGCTGGTTCAAGCCCCACCACAGTCAGTCAAAGGTGTACAGTAAGTCGCTTTGGATAAAGTAACAGTGGTAGCCTAGTGGGTGGAGCTTTGGGCTATCAACCAAAAGATTAAAATTTGATCCCAGCTCTGCTATTCAGCCACTGTTGGGCCCTTGAGCAAGGCCCTTAACTCTCTCTTCTCCAGGGAGACATTCTGATTACTACTCCAGTACCTTAACCACTGGGCTACAACATTTAGTCATTGTCGAGCGCACCAAGAGAACACTTGAACGTTCCCACGTGAAAATGCTCCACCACACATTTACAAACCCAATTTTTGTACCCGGACGCCTGAGTAACGCGACCCGAATCTGCCCGAACGGGGGCAATCTCTGGCATCTCCTTGGAACTTTCGGTGTGTTTGCTGACCCGAACTGAACCGGCTTCCCCCTGCGCTTTTATCTGCGTTTTTATCCTGATTTTATTGTCCGAATGTGTCTGAGAGGGAAGGGGAATCTGCAGCCAGCGCCAGCACTGACACCATCACTTCCTGTTCCCGCTATCGCCATCAAACACTTGATTTCCGGCAGGAAAGTGTGTCTGCGAGGACGCGGGCGCGCACTCACGCAGCGTGACCGCTGGGGCACCCGGGGGCCTGGTAAAAAATGCTAATGGCAACAGAATGAAGAAAACGGTGTGTGTTGTGCGAGTCTTTGTGTGTTGGTTGCTATGGGAACGGGTCGAAACAAACACACCCTCCGCTGCACCGCGCTTCGAAAAGGTATAAAGTGTTTAAAATGGGCATACGTATGGTCAAGGTTTTTAACCATACACACTGCTAGCTGGTGCATTAAATCATTTATACATGCGTTCAACTCAGAGGCCCAACAGTGGCAATTTGGTGGTGGGGCTTGAACCAGCAACCTTCTGATTACTAGTGTAGTACCTTAACCACTGAGCTACCGCTGTCCGGCTTCTTGACAATAATGACAATGCCAAAACCTACAGGTAATACAGCAACAGCAGAGTCGTATTCTAATGGTTAATGTGCTGGACTAGTAATCAGAAGCATGCTGGTTCAAGCCCCACCACTGCCAGGTTGCTCCTGTTGGGCCCCTGAGCAGGACCCCTAAATTTTCGGCATTTCACAGACGCCTTTATCCAAAACGACTTACAGTACTGTGACAGTCTACAGTCTGAGCAAATGAGGGTTAAGGGCCTTGCTCAAGGGCCCAATAGTGGCAACCTGGCAGTGGTGGGGCTTGAACCAGCGACATTCTGATTACTACTCCAGTACCTTAACCACTAGGCCACAACATTTTGACATTGCCCCTGACCTCAGCCTAAATGAACAGCTTTTGGGATGAACTGGAACATCAATTCCAGCCATACAAATTCTCTTTTGATGGAATGGGCACAAATTCCCACAGCCATACTTCCAAAGCCATGAAAAGTCTTCTCATAAGAGCGGCTGTTGTTATAGCTAAACGATCACATAGTGGTCACTCTGTTTTATTATTATTTGTTTCTGAAATGGACATCCAACAAGCTCATGCTCAGGTGTCCAAATACTTTTGGTGGTATAAAGTATGGATCAATATGATGGCACATAGTTGTATTAATTAATGGCACATGGATGGAGCATTTACCTGATGTAAGGTTTAGGCTTGCTCCAGGAGTACGGGTGAGGTGGCATGTCCAGGAACCCTGAGCAGTAGCTCTCCTTCTTGAAAGGCAGGCGGTTGGCGCTGGTATAATCTTCCTGGCCTAGATCAGCGCCCACATCATCGGATGCAGGTTCGACCTTCAGACTCACGGCGGCACCGGGCTCCAGGCTGGTCTTGCGGCTCTTGACGGGCACGCCGTCCCCGAGCTCGGCTAGACCGTCAGTACTGAGGGCATTTATGGCCGCCACGATGGCCGAGTTGGTATACTGGTGGGTGTTTCCCAGCCAGCTTTCCTCAACCCTCGGCGATCCCTGAAGCGAGGCTCCGGGCGACGGGTTGGGCGACGGGTGGGTGTACACGGTGCCGTTGAAGCTGTACTTCCGCTTGCCGTGGCTTCCGGCGTCCTCGTTGGGGGAGGTTGATGGAGAATGGCGAGGGGAGGGACCAACATGGCTGTGAGGGATGCAGGGCAGCATGGAGTTGGAGGAACCTTTGGGCGAGACGCAGGGCGACTGCCAGGGGGAATTCTGGGGCGAGTTTTCGTAGTTGTAGAAGCCGGACTCGTACGAGGCTTCGGAGTTGCAGCTGCTAGCCGGACTCAGGCTGCTCGGGTCACGGTAACCATCGATGCCGGGCAAAGTCAAGGTCATGATATTGACCCGCTTGGGAACCGGACCCATGGTGCTGCTTTCCTCCACCTCTTCTTCAGGCATCGGGCTGTAAGAGGTTATCTCGATGCGGGGGCTTTCCAGAGGGGGTGCGCAGTTAGGGCGGAGCCCGGAGAAGTAGTAGTTCGGGGCCATTGCCGTCTCGTGGAGCCCGTAATTCGCTTGGTGGCACGAGACCGAGATGACAGGGCTTGACTGCAGGTTGTGGTACTGTGATGCCAGGCAGGGGTTTGTCATGCCAAGAGGGAGGGACAGGCTCACGTTGGGTGTGTAACTATAAGCCTCTGTGAAGACAAAAAGACAAAGTTGGTGAGAAATAATGCAAAATAAATCAAACTAAACTCAATCATCTCTTATTGGGAATCATGTGGGTATTCCAGAAAATGCCAAGAGAACCAGAATTGTCAGTTTTTTACTACACCTTCAGGGTGGCACGATGCCACCTGGAAACTTAAGTTCAGTTCTCACCTCTGGATAGCGTTTGGGTGGAGTTGCGCATGTTCTCTGTGTGGTTTTCTCAAGGTACTTTGTTTTCCTCACACAACCCAAAAACATACCAGTACATGAACTGACTGTTTACAATTGCACCTGGGTGCGTGTCTAAATGAATGAATGAGTGTGTGACACAATGTAATATCCAGAATGTGTTCCATACAAGCCCTGGAGCCACTGCGACCCTGACCAGAATAAATAAATTACTGAAGATTTGTTTATATAGAAAAAATATGAGATAAAACTATTTATGTAAAATGACTCAGGCATGGTTGCACAGCACATCACCATGTGTCTGGGGACGTGGGTTCGAAACCCTCCGATTGCTGTCTGTGAGTGTGTATTTTATCGTGTCTGGGTGGGTTTTCCCTGGGTGCTCCAGGGTCCTCTCTCTTAATAAATAAATATGTACATAAATAAAAACATACATAAACATATACGTACATACATAACTAACTAAATAAAATAATAGAATTAATTTAAAAAATAAATAAATTAATTAATTAACTAATTAATATAAAAATAAATTAATAAATACACAACTAAGTAAATATATAAATAAATAAAGAGATAAATACATACATACATACATACATACAAACATAGATACAAACAAACATAAATAAAATAAATAAATATATAAATAAATATAGAACAAAATAAATAAATAAATATAAAATAAATAAATATAGAACTAACTAAAAAGTAAATATATAAATAAATACATACATATGTACATACAAACAAACATAAATAAATAAATACAAACTAACATAAATAAATAAGTAAATATATAAATAAATAAATGAATAAATAAATAAATAAATAAATAAATAAATAAATAAATAAATAAATAAATAAATAAATAAATACAAACAAACAAACAAACAAACAAATAAATAAATAAGTAAATACAAACTAACATAAAAAATAGGTAAATAAATAAATGAATAAACCCTAATCTAAACATATATGCTTTTAGTATGAGATGATAATTTGGGATGTTTCCATGCCATGGCAGGACCAAACAAACCCTATTTAACTGGGCATCAGATACAATCATAATCACTCATGAGAAATTAGGCAGTTATGATACAAAGTTAAACGTTATTATATAACTTTGTAATTCACACAACTGATTAAAATGACCCAAGCATGTTTCCTAAAAAACATTTTTTTTGGTTGCTGGAAAAAGAATTGTGCATCCCAGAACACGTCAGAGATCATGAAGAACGTTTGAAACAGGGAAGATCGGTCTCATTATAAATTGTTTTGTTCTGTAAGCCTCTAAAGCAGATTTCTGGGTAAATTCTGGGTAAATAAAACACACCATGCTTGAGCAGTGAAGCTTTTTTTGTGGCCTCCGTTTCTTCACCTTCTATATTTGCTATCAGCACAAGTACACGAACAGGACACCACGTGAAATGATGAAACAGTCGCGCACCGCAGAACGCGTGGGAGGACTGACTAAAATTAGTGAATGACTGACTATTTCCAGAAGCAGATGTGCTTAAGGGTTTGTGGTTAAAATCACATTTGGATTGAAATTGTAAGTAGCAAAAAAAAAATATATATATATATATATATATATACAGTGTATCACAAAAGTGAGTACACCCCTCACATTTCTGCAAATATTTCATTATATCTTTTCATGGGACAACACTATAGACATGAAACTTAGATATAAGTTAGAGTAGTCAGTGTACAGCTTGTATAGCAGTGTAGATTTACTGTCTTCTGAAAATAACTCAACACACAGCCATTAATGTCTAAATAGCTGGCAACATAAGTGAGTACACCCCACAGTGAACATGTCCAAATTGTGCCCAAATGTGTCGTTGTCCCTCCCTGGTGTCATGTGTCAAGGTCCCAGGTGTAAATGGGGAGCAGGGCTGTTAAATTTGGTGTTTTGGGTACAATTCTCTCATACTGGCCACTGGATATTCAACATGGCACCTCATGGCAAAGAACTCTCTGAGGATGTGAGAAATAGAATTGTTGCTCTCCACAAAGATGGCCTGGGCTATAAGAAGATTGCTAACACCCTGAAACTGAGCTACAGCATGGTGGCCAAGGTCATACAGCGGTTTTCCAGGACAGGTTCCACTCGGAACAGGCTTCGCCAGGGTCGACCAAAGAAGTCGAGTCCACGTGTTCGGTGTCATATCCAGAGGTTGGCTTTAAAAAATAGACACATGAGTGCTGCCAGCATTGCTGCAGAGGTTGAAGACGTGGGAGGTCAGCCTGTCAGTGCTCAGACCATACGCCGCACACTGCATCAACTCGGTCTGCATGGTCGTCATCCCAGAAGGAAGCTGACGCACAAGAAAGCCAACAAACAGTTTGCTGAAAACAAGCAGTCAAAGAACATGGATTACTGGAATGCCCTGTGGTCTGACGAGACCAAGATAAACTTGTTTGGCTCAGATGGTGTCCAGCATGTGTGGAGGCGCCCTGGTGAGAAGTACCAAGACAACTGTATCTTGCCTACAGTCAAGCATGGTGGTGGTAGCATCATGGTCTTGGGCTGCATGAGTGTCGCTGGCACTGGGGAGCTGCGGTTCATTGAGGGAAACATGAATTCCAACATGTACTGTGACATTCTGAAACAGAGCATGATCCCCTCCTTTCGAAAACTGGGCCTCATGGCAGTTTTCCAACAGGATAACGACCCCAAACACAACCTCCAAGATGACAACTGCCTTGCTGAGGAAGCTGAAGGTAAAGGTGATGGACTAAACCCAATTGAGCACCTGTGGCGCATCCTCAAGTGGAAGGTGGAGGAGTTCAAGGTGTCTAACATCCACCAGCTCCGTGATGTCATCATGGAGGAGTGGAAGAGGATTCCAGTAGCAACCTGTGCAGCTCTGGTGAATTCCATGCCCAGGAGGGTTAAGGCAGTGCTGGATAATAATGGTGGTCACACAAAATATTGACACTTTGGGCACAATTTGGACATGTTCACTGTGGGGTGTACTCACTTATGTTGCCAGCCATTTAGACATTAATGGCTGTGTGTTGAGTTATTTTCAGAAGACAGTAAATCTACACTGCTATACAAGTTGTACACTGACTACTCTAAGTTATATCCAAGTTTTATTTCTATAGTGTTGTTCCATGAAAAGATATAATAAAATATTTGCAGAAATGTGAGGGGTGTACTCACTTTTGTGATACACTGTATATATACAGTATATATATATATATATATATATATATATATAAAAACTAAATTACCACCTGTTTGGAACAGGAAACAGAATAAGTTCTTCTTAAATTAATAAATACATTAAATAAGCACAGCTATGGATCTATAAACTGCACCTAATTGCAATAAATATATTTTTATATAAATAAACAAAAGTGCATTTTTGCTAATAATTTATAATACCATAAATACTATAATACTTAAATACTTTATGTTGTCAAAAATAAAAATAAAAATAAATAAATAAATAAAATGAAAGGGGCACGTTGCAGTTTCACTGTGGCAAGTGTATTAAAAATAACTAACTAACTAAATAAATAAATAAATAAATAACTAAATAAATAAATGAATAAAATGGGGGGCAAGTGGCAGTTTTTTCTGTGGAAAGTGTATTAAAAATAACTAACCAACTAACTAACTAACTAAATAAATAAAATGTGCAGACTTATTGCAGACCAGTTTATTATGTATGTCTTTCTAGAATGGGCAAGAATAGCAAGAAGGGTCTGGGTTTGATTCCCCGGTGTATAAGAACAAACATTGTTTGCCAAGATGCCAGTTTACTAAGGGTATCATTGTAATATTAAATTAACTAGTAATTCAATGTATGCAATATATATATACAGTATATATACTCATATATATATATATACAGCTATCTCTAATAAATACGTACAGTTTGCCCATACAGTACTGAGAAAAAATACAATCCAGTGTATATGAAGAAAAACAACAATATAGTACAAGTTGGCAGCTTATTCAGCATATATGACACACCTATGTAGTACAAATGCAGTATAAAACTACATAGCACTACATTGTGTATAAAAGCGTCTCCTGAATTCTGTAAATGCAAAACTTTGACTTTTAGCTTCTTGGCTTAAGCTAAAATCTCCTGGTATTTTATAGAGTCCATGATGCCTCATATTTGAACAAGATTCCCAACTTTCACTATGTTTTACAGTCAGTGAATAGGTTATATCTAAGCATATTGTTACATAAAAGTACCAGCTCACCAAATGCACTTATTTGCTCTATAACCTAATAAATAAACTACCAAATAAACTCGTCCCACAATACCAGTTCAGTACCTCTATATAGCAGCTCCTCACAATACACCACAAGAACTACAGCACCCAAACCAAACTGAGAACCATCACTCATCACACACACACACACACACCTCTCTCCGTCTCCGTCTCCCCTCGGCCTCCGTACTCAAACAGAAAGCTGAAATCAAACTCGGGCTCCTGGCTGGACCCCATCCTTGCTTCGGCGTCTCGGGGACGGAGGATTTAAAAACGCTGCTGCTGTGCGTTAGCGGCTCCTCAGCAGAGTGGCGGCTGTGACATCCTGTTCAGTCACACCAGAGTTTTAATCTCTTCCTGACTCGGGTAAAAAAAAAAAAAATCACCTGCCGCCTCGTGTTGAGGGTTTCCTCTCTGGTGCTGGGTTTTCTCTTTTACTTTCAGTGCTGGTGCTCTCTGATCAGGCGGGTCTGCATGTGAGCTCTTACCTACACGTCTACGTGATTTGTTTGCATTTTTAGACATACAGGAGATGCTGAAAAGGGGAAGTGAGACACTATTGCGTACATGACCGTGCACGCATGCATAAAAATATAAAGAAGTTGTATTAATTATTGGCACCTTCGATAAAAAGAGATTAAAAAAGCTCAGACTGAAAATATCAGATGAATTTAACCTTCATTAAAAAAAAAGATTTGGGTGTTACCAAAACCAGCTTGTTTCCTACCTTTCGCCCAGTAAATTGGACCCACCTCAAACCTAAGTAGGATTACAAGGTGCAAAACAGACAATAGATGAATAAAGCCAGATTTTAGAATAAGTGGCACAATAAGTTGCCATCATAAGAGCACTGAGTCTTCTCCTATAAAGTTTGACGAGATCATCTTGGGAGTATTTCTTACTACAGAACTTTAATCCTCAAGGTCACTAGGTCATCAATGGACTGGGCATGCCATGGTGCCAGTTTAATTGGGCAGGGCAGTGGTATCTTACTGGTTAAGGTACTGACTAGTAATAAATAGATTGCTGATTCAAGCCCTACCACCACCAAGTTGCCACTGTTATAAGAATAAGAATTTCTTGGGGTGCCAATAACTGTGTGTTGAAAATCATATTTTTAATAACCGCTACATGTATTTTATTTTAATGAGAAGCTACACACACATGTTTAATCGCCGGGGTGCCAATATTTATGATGCTGACTGCAAATGTACATGTGCTAAACTCATAGAAGACAGGCAGAGACAGGGGGTTTGGGCAAATAGGAGGGAAGAGGGGCGTTAAAACTGCAGCAGTCAGCAAGCAAGGCATATCACACACACACACACACACACGCACACACACACACAGTCTACAGCGATGAGGCGACACGCATGAAAGACCCAAACCAAGCAGTCTGCTATCAATTATGAGGCTTAAAAGCCAAGGGCTGAAATGAATAATCATGCCGGCCTCGCCACAGTAATGCAATCCCTCGAACCGCACAGACAGGCACAAGGAACCCCAAATCCACACACACACACACACACACACACACACACACACCATGACATCAGTGCTCCAGCCCTTCAGGTCCTAGATCAGGGGTGGGAGATAAAGTTCTGCACTGCTGATTCAGGATTAAGGACGCGTCTGCTGTCAAATCCCTGTTTAATATCACCACACTTTCATTCGTTCATTCATTCATTCATTTTGACTAATCACTTCATCCTGGTCAGGGTTGCAGTGAGTCACTGGGCCCAGGGAGAAACACAGAGCAGAAATACAACTTGGACGACACACACACACACACACACACACACACAGAAAAAGCAGGCACCATTCATTTACTCACTCACTCACTCACCCATTTCTTAACTTACTCATTCACTCACTCACTCATTAACTTACTCATTTGCTCATCCGTTAACGTACTCATTCACTTACACATTTACTCATTTATTCATTCAGTCACTTAATTAACTTACTAATTAATTCACTCACTCGCTCGCTCACTCACTCACCCACTTATTCATTTACTCACTCACCCATTCATTAACTTACTCATTTACTCATTTACTCATTTATTCACTCACTCACTCACTCACTCACTCATTTACTCACTCACTCACCCATTCATTAACTTACTCATTTACTCATTCATTCACTCACTTACTCACTCACTCACTCACTCATTTACTCACTCACTCACCCATTCATTAACTTACTCATTCACTCACTCATTAACTTACTTATTTGCTCATTTGTTAACTCACTCATTCACTCACTCATTCACTTACACATTTACTTACTTATTTATTCATTCAGTCACTTAATCAACTTACTCACGCACTCACTCACTAACCCATTCATTCACTAACTCACTTACCCACTTACTCATTCACACACTTGCTCACTTTCTCACTTATTAACTCACTCACTAACACATCTACACACTCACTCACTCACTCACTAACACATCTACACACTCACTCACTCACTCACTCACTAACACATCTACACACTCACTCACTCACTCACTCACTCATTCATTTACACAGTCACTCACTGCTCGATAATTAAACATTACCAAAAAATTAAAGACACTTCTTGCATTGAAGAACCCAATTGACCTCCATCCCACAGGTACACCCAATTCTGCCTGTTAGCTCGGCCTGGGCTCATTTTAATATTAGAAAGAATGTGTGTAATGCTAGAGCTTTAAAATAGCACAATTATTTTGTGTCTGTATCAAGCAAGGTTACACACACATACACTATACGGTCCAAAGTATTTGGACACTTGACCATTAACATATTAGACATTCCATTTCAAACACAAATAGTATTAAAATAAAGTGACCACTGTGTGATCTGTATAGCTATAACAACAAGCAACTTTGTAAGAATCTGTGCCCATTCAGTCAAAAAAGGATTTGTATGGCTGGGCACTGATGTGGGTCTTCCCTAAACTGGTGAAAGCATCTAATTTCCTTTACGTAACTGATTTATCACACCTGTTAGCGTTTGCTGTGACTGCACACATGAATTCAAAAATTAGAAGGGGTGTCCCAATACTTTTGTACATGGTGTTGGATTAAAGCAGCTTTATATGAATGACCACAATATCTTCAATGTAGTTAAATACATACCAGTACTGCAGAGAGAGAGAGAGAGAGAGAGAGAGAGAGAACCAGTATGAAAACTATTGACATCAGTTGTCATTATTCAAAGCCTCGTCCTTTGCATGATCATATTAAGTTACAGTAATACAAATGCATGTAGATCACTAGTTAGTACACATGAGGTTGTGTGGTGTATTGGTAAGAGCCAGGCTGCTGGTAACAGCAGTGTCTGAGTTTTAGGGGTGCAAATCCTGGGCTGGGCTCTTAAATACAGAAGGCACGTGATGTTGGGGGACACATATCCGTCCCCCTGTAGTGCCCGTCCCATAAATAAAAGTGTTGCACCAGGAAGAGCTGTAATGCTGAGATCCAAGGTACGAATCCCTATGTGCTATCAGCTGGTCAGGCCTCTGAATACAGACATGATTGGCTATGTCTGTGGATGCAGGGGGTAGCAGAGGTACCGCGATAGACCGGGTCCATTGATTCTGGATTCTGGGTAAGCCGGATCCACTGTGAGTGACCCAGACCAGAGTAATAAATGCATACTATTAATCATAATTACGCCTGTTGTTTTCTTTCCTGTTTTTATGGCTTGTCTTAATGACGTTATGATGTCAGTGCATTTCAATCCCTGAATCCTGAACGGACAATACATTATTTGATTATATAACAAGATGCCAAACAAAATAATTATACTAAAAATAAAAATCAATGTCAAATCTATTAAACAAAAAATATAACAGCTTTGATTTATTTCTGCTGTATTTTACTGGCACTATCGTATTAAGTTCTATTATAAGCAAGTAGTGCAAATCACTATTTTAAAAAGTACAGTATCTGCTTTGTTTTATTTTATTAAATCAAATGTCATATCCACATTAACCTCCAAGCGTGCCAAAGTATTTAACCATTGCATTTTAGATATAAGTCCATTATTTAATCAATGACATTCTGTTATGCTGGTTCAGCTAAGAGCATCAGTAGGAAATGCGTCCAGAGTAAAGCTTTCTATTGCACTGCATTATATCATATTGTATTGTATTGTATTCTATTCTATCCTACTGTTGCATTGTACTGTATTCAAAGCAGATTTATCAGAATGACCACAGAAGTATCACTGCTACTGCATTTAAATAAATGTTTCAGTGTTTCAACATTTCAGCGTCGAGTCAAATAATCAGTCAACAGAAGACGGTCCGGACTGCGCCAGTATGAAAACTATTGACACAAATTGTGTTTATTCAAAGCAGCTTTCTTTGCATGATCATATTAAGTTACAGCAACACAAACACATGTAGATCTCTGGTACACATTTGCTGTTTGTCCTGCTGGATTAGATTCTGCTGTGTGGACAGAAGGTTGGTTGGAATAACTACATTAAACAACAGCGTTAATGCGTATTATTAATCACTACTAAGCCTGTTCTTACTTGTATTCTAATGGAAAGCAACTTCTTGGCCTGTCTTTGTTAGTGTCTTTGTTTGTTCTGTTACTGTATTATAAATGCACATAGATGTAGACTAGTGCATCTGTTCTGTATGGTGACTACAGTTAATTATTATAAGCATATTATACATTCACAATACGCCTATTTTATTCTATACTAACTAATGCCATTTCATTGGCATTACCAGTTCATTTAAACTACTGAGTCCATGAATCGGTCCAATGAAAGTAATCATTTCTGTTCACCTGTGTTGATTTGTCATTTTAAGCAGCTTTATTAGAATTAGACACATTATATAGCTACCTGGCAGGTAATAGTTAAAGACAACAATATTAAACAGGTATACAACGTATGTCCTGTTTACCAGAGATCCATTGACATTACCAAGATAAAATGCTGTAGTACAGGTCTTGTTTTCTTCTATTCTGTTGTTAATACAGAACTACATCAGGTAATAGTACTGCCGACGCACACTGTACACATACTACAGATACTGTAGCATTTCAATTACATAATGTTTGACACACACTGAGTTACAGAATCTATATACTATATCAAGTCCACTGTGTTGTACAGTATCATGATTTGAAAGCAAATCTATTGACTACCACAGTAAAATCACACCAGTGCAAGAGCAAGCAAGTCCATAATAAATATATCCAACCTCATGCTGTTCTAATTGTAATATACTGGCAAAACACCAAAGCTGTTAAATTATTGCTTTGCAGTACATGGGTCCATTAATCAGTCAATAAAAGCAATTGAGACTGTAGTACTGAGTGCATCGATATAAGATCATTGACACAGATTGGCTCTGCTCTATTGCATTATATAGTTTTCAGGACATTGTGTGATGTACTCACTTTTAAAACTGCTTCATCAGCACAAATGCATTAAGTATTACTAGTGCAGAGCTACCAATTCTATTAGAATTCTACTCTTAAACTCATTTGCTGTTTATATTAGGATGCAATATTGCAAAAATGAATAATACCAAAACCTGTCCCACTGTTTTTGCCACATAAACATTGAGAAATGTACAATATTACATGCATATAAATATTATTAAGTAGTGCTTTATCTGCACAAGTTTAAAGTCTTAGATTAGTTCAACCAGAGCGGGACTACAGGAGAAAAGTTATTAATATTATAATTTAATTATATTTGTATCAGCCTTGAGTGCATATACTGCAGTATTATTAATAGTGTGCATTTTAGATGCTCTCCTATTGTGTTTTATTGGGTTGTATTGATGCATTAAGTATTATTAAACCAGTATTACCAGTGAAAAGCTTTTGCTTAGATCTGCTTGAATGGCATAGCCACATCAAGTACTATAAAAGTATGTATGGTGCATCATATTCTACTGTGTTTATATTAAATATAAATGTTAATATCATTAATAATGTCACTATGTTCATTTATAGCAATGCATTACATGTGCTGCATTGCTGAATATAAGAAATATGGTGTTTATTATTATTATATAATATATAATATATATAATATAATAGATTCTTATTCTTTACATTGAGTGCATATAGTAAGTATTATAAATAGTGTGCATTTTAGATACTGTCCTATTGTGTTGCATTAGGTTGTATTAATGCATTAAGTATTATTAAACTAGTATTAGCAAAGAAGTTTTCTATTCTATTTTATTTTAATTTTATTGCCTACAGTTGCCTGGATATAATAGCCACATCAAGTACTATAAAAGTATACTGTATATGGTGCATCATATTCATATGCTACTGTGTTTATATTTAATATAAATGTTAATATAATTAATAATGCCACTATGATAATTTATAGTAATGCATTACGTGCTGCATTGCTGAATAGGATGAATATGATGTATAGTATTATTATTAGAGATTTATTACGGTTATGCACCTCACACACGCGCAAAAACGCGCACACAAAGGCGCACACACTCACCTTCCTCTGCGGATTTCATGCTGAACTGAGCGGAGCGGCTGATCTCAGATCCTCTCCGGTAAACCGGCCGGTTGAAACTAGCGCTCAAATCGTGACGCGTCCAGCCAGGCGCGGGCATTCACCTTTCGAGATGGAGACGCGCACAGTCCCCAATTAAAGAAAAATGAAGTAATGAAAATAAAGAAATAAACAAGTGCAGACGGGATGAACTCTGATCGCGATGCTAAAACTACTGATTTATTTTTCCATCAGTTTGCGCGTCCAGTTTTTGCGCCGCGTGTTCAGTCACGGTTCAGCAGAGCTGCGCTGCGCATCTGTAACTCGGTCACTCTGCGCGAACTCTGTCGCTTCTTATTGCACGACTTTCGGTTTTACCGGCTTTATTAAGTGACGCGGCGATTTACGGAGCGCCCGCAACTCACGGGTTTTAAACTTGGAAAACACCCCCCAGTCCGGGCTGCCCGCCCCTCAGATCCCACGCACCGCCCCCCGGCAACCTCGCAGCGGCGGGAATCTCACCGAGGAGGGATTCCGCTTCCCGCCCCCTCACATGAACGCTCAGCCAGATGGCATACTTGAGTACTGCATACTGCTGTAGTATACTGCACACTACACTAGTGTATGTTGCATTAGTATACAGTATAATGTATAGAGTATAATGCATTATCATATATACTGTATACTGCACACTACACTAGTGTATGTTGCATTAGTATACAGTATAATGTATAGAGTATAATGCATTATCATATATACTGTATACTACACACTACACTAGTGTATGTTGCATTAGTATACAGTATAATGTATAGAGTATAATGCATTATCATATATATTGTATACTACACACTACACTAGTGTATACAGTACATTGTATAGTGCATACTGCACTAGTGTACATCATAAATACTGTATAGTACACAGTGCATAGTGTATACTGTACAGTACATTAGTAAACAGTACAATGTATAGAGCATAAAGCACATTTAAATATACTCTCTTTACTCTCTCGCTTTATACATTATACTATACGGGGCCAGTGATAGCTCAGTGGTTAAGGTACTGGACTAGTAACAGAAGGTTGCCGGTTCAAGCCCCGCCACCACCAAGTCCCTGAGCAAGGCCCTTAACCCTCAATTGCTCATCGTGTTCTGCTCATTGTGTAAGTCGCTTTGGATAAATGCTGAAAATGTAAATACTATACTGTACACTATACTAGTGTATACTGTATATTACATTGTATAGTGCATACTGCATTATGCACTACACTAGTGTAAACTGTACTACAGTCCGTGCATCTTCATGCCATGATATATTGGCTGGGTGGAGTGCCAGGTGTTGGGTAAAATGGCAAGTGAAGTGCCGGATAGAGTGCCAGATGCCAAAAGTATTAGGGTGGGGTTTTGTGTGCTGGATGTAGTGCCTGATTAAGTGTCAGGTGTTAGATGAAGTGCCGGGTGAAGTGTATGGTGCCAGTTGAGGTGAAGTACAAAGTCCTGGAAAAGTCTCTGGTGCTGACGGAAGTGCCATGTAGAGTAGCAACTCCTGGGTAAGGTTTCAGGTGCTAGTTGAAGTCCTGGGTGCTGGCTGAAGTGCCTTGTGGAGTACTAGGTCCTGGGCAAAGTGTTGGGCACTGGGTGAAGTGCCAGCACTTCAAAGATCTACCCCCTCCAACACTCTAGCCAAGTCATTATAGGGCGTACAGGACAAAAGTATTTACACATTTTTGTCCAAGTAGCTACGAATGAATGTGTCCCATATTCTAAAGGCCCTGCTTTTGAATGTGTCTGATCACATGTAAATGTGTAATATGAGCCTGGAGCTGAATCTCAGTCCAGTTACGGTGACGGCCGCGTGATTACAGGTGAGTGTTGCAGAGGTTTTGCATTCGGCGCCACGGGGGCGTAATTAGTGAAAGCCAGAGTAGTTCATTCAGAATTAAGATCAAAGGCTTCTTCCAGTCTGAAAAGAGCTCTGGCATGTAAGAGAGACAGGAATCATCATCTTACATAATGAAACATCCGCAGCCATTAGGAAGGAGAGAGTAAGTGCACTCCCCGAACATGCCCACCACTCTCGCTGCCCACATTTGCTTTTTGGAGGCAGCTGCATTTCATAGGCTGATTTGCTTACGGGGAATGAGGCTTTCAATGCAAAATTTGTGTTTAATCTTTTGGATGATATGAGCTTTTCGGAGGTGAAGCTGAGAATTTTAACCCCTGTGTGTCCAGTGTTGGTGAGACATGTCCAACTGCTACATGTCCCGTGTCTCCTGATCCAGAACCATTCACACCTTTGGCATGGTAAAGATATGTAGGTGATCTGAAGTGTTATTAAAGTAAATCTACTGTATTTACGCACAAATGTTTAATAAATGCTTCATTCAGGGCTGAGCTTAAGCCGGGCAGAGGGCCAGGTCATCTCAGGTCAGGGCAAGAATCGAATCCAGGTACCTGTAGCTGTGTGGCACTATGCAAATTGTAACTAAAGCAAGTTTCTATTTAAATTTTATTGTTTTAGGTTCTGTGGCACTGTGGCTTAGGGGGTAGCACTTTCGCCTTACAGCAAGAAGGTCCTGGGTTCGATCCCCAGGCGGGGTGGTCCAGGTCCTTTCTGTGCAGAGTTTGCATGTTCTAACCCGTGGATTTCCTCCCACAGTCCAAAAACATGCAGTCAGATCAATTGGAGACACTGAATTGCCCTATAAGTGAATGTGTGTGTGAGTGTGTGTGACCCTCATTGGATAAGCGAATAAGAAAATGAATGAATGAATGTTTTAGGTTCTTAAGCAGTCCTTCATGCCTCAGTTTGTCATGGGTATAAATACAATGCAACAAAAAAGGCGCAGCAGTCTAATACGCTAGCTCATCACTGCATAGAGGGGTGAAGGGCACTCAGCCGAAACAAATGGCCGTGTCTGAGGGAGGGAGGGTCGGACAGAGCAATAAGCGCCTCACAAAGGGCAAAGCATGAACAGCTGTATGTAGTTCTATTGTTAAGTTGTAGTTGTAGCCTAGCGGTTAAGGTACTAGACTAGTAATCAAAAGGTTGCTTGTTCAAGCCCCACCACTGCCAGGTTTTTACTGTTGGGCCCTTGAGCAAGACCTTTAACCCTCAATTGCTTAGACGATATAGTGTCACAGTACTGTAAGTCGCTTTGGATAAAACCTTGGAGCCTAAAGTAGGGGAGGGATTCTAGATCAAGGAGTGCTCTCCGACTACCTACTCCAGACTCTCCGATCTCATCAAGCATTAAAGGAGAAGACTCAGTGCTATGATGTTAACAAAAGGAAGGTTGTATAAAAGGCCAAATGTAGAGAAGCCAATGTTTGGTTTTGTGGGAATGATTTTGTTCTTAAAACCCTTGACCCTTTTTCCCATCTGTGCTTAAGGTGAAACTTTCTGACTGGATCATGGATGTCGAGACCTCAGTCGTGCACAGTACGAGTTTTATCCGGGGAATTGCTGGTCACATCTGCCTTCCTGCTGCCTTTTCCAGCCTTAATCACACATGATCCGGCTAATCACAGAACTTAGTGGCTCTTGAATATTAGAGCCAGGTGTGCTGGAACTGAACCGTAGGGTCGGAGACCACCAGGAACGAGGTTGGCTATTTTTAATATGAGAAAAAGCTTTGAAAGAAATAGCATTATGTTTTCCTAAAACATTTGCCAGTATAAGCTAAAAATGGGCCAGTGTTCCCAGTGTACATGACGTGCATCTCCTTATATAAACTCTGAGGTCTATTATTTATCCTTACAAAGCCAATCTTCTTCAGTAGAGAGGATATTTGACACATTGGCCACCATTATAGAGACAAAGCAACATCACTGGTCCATTTTCTTCTGGATTTTGTCTCACTGATGGGTGTAAGGAGCAGGAGTTCTAAAGCAGTCCCAGAGCATGATACTACTAAAACCACACCTGACAGTAGGTACAGTGTTGTTTTGTTGTTGAGTCTGAATATGGCAAGTAATCAGCAACAAACAGTCGAACAGTTTACGTGAAAGTTTCTAAAATTATTACAACTCGTAGTCTGTTATGACCGATTCATCTACCGTATAAGGATGCATCATGCAACATCAATCAAATAAGCATTTAAAGTCCATTTGGAGTCTTTTAATAAGTTGCATGTTTAACTAGTGCACAATATGTGGCAGTTTGGGACACAACAAAAAGCCTATCCCAGATTTTCAATGGGTGCAAGGCACACAGTAACACCCTGGACGGGGCACCAGTCCATCGCAGGACAGACACACATACATACACACACACCCAGTCACCTATAGGGCAATTCAGTGTCTCCAATTAACCTGACGCCGGAGCTCCCGGAGACATGGGGAGAACATGCAAACAACACAGAAAGGACCCAGACCACCCCGCCTGGGGATCGAACCCAGGACCTTCTTGCCGTGAGGCGACAGTGCTACCCACCGAGCCACCCACAGTGAACAGTGCACTTTAAATGGTACAGTTACATGATATGTAGCACACAGGGTGCCCACATGGTCACACAGACAAAAAAGCTATTTGATCTAAGTAGGAATTTATTAGCAAGACAGAACGTCCTGACAAGATTACCATCTGGAGAACCTGGGAAAGTGATTTTGACTCAAAGGTTGATGGGAACAAAGATTGATTAGTTAGTTTAAATAATATAAGGCAATCCATGACTGCATGAAGTTCTGATTTAAAATTTCACATGTTCTAAATAGCATGTCTAATTAGCACATTTTAAATGGTATAGTTACACATTATGAGGCACAGAGGGTGGTCACATTGTCACGCCAAACTCTTTACTTCTGATTGACTCGAGTTTTTCAGTGACGTTCCTCTCAAGTCAGTTCCACCAAATATTTCTTGGCTGATGGAAAACGTTTGATCCGACTGGATATTTGGTAGCAAGCAGGACCGCTGCTCTTCAGGCATGTTAAAAACTTCTAAAAATGCAGGCAGGGTGAAAAAAGCAGTAGTCGAGGCGAATGACAAATTTCTGCCTGAGGACATAATTAATGGGCCACGTCTGCCTCTGTGTACACACACACACACACACACACACACACACACACACTAACCGCAGTTTGTCTGTGGAGGGCATGAATGACGTGACTCATACTTGCTGTGATTTACAAGCATAAAATGATCATTCATATCATTGTGTCTGTCAGAGCCTGCGGGAGTTCAGGCATGCTTTATATCACACACACACACACACACACACACACACACACACACACACACACACACACACACACAAATATTTAAGCAATCGAAAATGGTAGACACGAGGCAGGGATGCACCCAATTCATATCAGGGCAACACACACAAACTTCACTCACCTACTTACTCACATTCAGTACACACACTCAATCAGTTATTTTCTTACACCCATAGGGCAATCTAGAGTGGCCAATCCACTTTCTGCATGCCTTGGTTTCAGTCCTGAACAGTTCTGTGCCTTTTCAATCTAAGAAGAAGCTGCTCTGGCTCAGACCGTAACCCCTTTGTCCAAAATCACTACATATGATATAAATGAATCAAAAATAGATATAAGTGTACAGGAAATGTGTGGGTGTTTGATCAGTTTCTAGTTCATTAAATCTGCAAAGGTGAGCAGTACGTTGGTCCCTATTTATGTGTGTATGTATTTGTATGTAAATGACCCACATGATCTTAAAATAATGCCTGTAAATTCCCCTCGGTATCACTTCTACTCAGCTGCAGGACCCTCTGCTCTGCGGCCGCACATGTCGCAACGGTGACAACACACCCACGTTTTATTTTACTTCTCCTTTTCTGCTTCGTCGTTCTCTTAGCCATCATGATGGACAACCGCTCTGTCTGAGCTATCTCCGGCATGTCTCAAAGTATGTTTAGTAATGTCACAAACTTCCCTTTTCGATGTTCTTCATCTGCTGATCCTGGTACTGTATTGTCCAAAATTCTGACATATGTTTGGAGTATAAAGTCCCTTTTATGGGTGCCAGTTAGAGAGGAGCTACACAGCATCAGAGCCTTGTGAAGCCGGATTCCAAACGTACCCAGGCTTACTAGGTAAAGCACGTCTGCTAAATTACTCAGGATAAGATCGTCTGTGAAATGCTGTAAATGTAAATGATTGCGTTGGTGGGTGATGCTCTGCGAGACGCTGGCGCCCCGTCCAGACCCTCCACAAGCTTGATCCTGACCGACGACGCTGATGTATTAATAAGCGTACACACACACACACACACACATACACACATGCACACACACACACACACACATACATACACACATGCACAATGCTACTGTAACCAGGGCAGGTAGATGTGTAGATGTGGATCAGATGTGGTTTATAATATAAATAACAGTGAACAGATACATAATTTATGACTCTCATACCAAGCCTAGGCTAAAAGCTAAGAAACGTTTGATGTGATCAATTATTTATCTAAGTTTTAAAAGCTACACTGCATCGACCAATGACCACTAAAATGTTCTAATCATATTCCTAAGTTCAACACAGGTTAGCATTGGCTTTAACATTGGTGTAAATAATAGGAGATGACATTCAAGTTTCGCTTTTAGTGAATTTTTTATTTGGTTTATTTTTTATTTATTGTAATAATTGTCTTATTTTTCCCTCATAAAACTGAATACAGCAAATAACAACAACCATTTAACAAGTAAGTGAGGAGTTTTAAGGCAGTGGTAGCAGTAGCTCAGTGATTAAGGTACTAGACTAGTAATCATAAAGCTGCTGCTTTAAGCCCTGTCACTAACAAGTTGGCACTGTTGGGCCCCTAAGCAAGGCCCTTAACCCTCAATTGCTTAAACTGATTTGGATAAAAGCAGCTGCAAATGTAAAGGTTTTAGTACCATGAAACCAAACAATATTTGCATAAACGTTTATAACTTCAGGTGCCCGGTGGTGCAGTGGTCCTAGTACTCTAGTCCAGGGTTTTTCAAGCGACCCACATTAATGGTGGCAATCTTGTCCCACTGTGGTTTACAAGATGTAACATAAAGCCTCCACAAGGGGGCGTTTGTGTACAAGTTTATTTTGTTTTTATGTACCTTTTAAAATTAATTTATTTCCTCTTATTTTTTTTTGGCTCACAACCAAGTCAAGGGTTTAAAAACCCTGCTCTAGTCTACCTGCTAAGATTCGAACTTCAATGCTATCAGCCAGTGAGTGTCTACACAGACATAACTATCAATATATGAAGGAGGTCACTGACATAGTCAATCATATCTGGCCAGTCAATTGCACCACTGAGATCTGAGTTCTAATCTCAGCAGGGTGGGCTAGCACTATTATTATTATTATTATTATTATTATTATTATAGAAATTATTATAAATCTTGATTTGTTCACTATTGTTGTCTGAAGTCTGGAGGCAGTAAAAGACTTTGTGAGCAAATTGTCTGGTATCCGACCGTCAGACGGAGGACCAGAGCAGTGATTTAAACCACAGTATATAAATGCCCAAGTCTGTTTTTATTGCCACTCTCTCTCTCGACTGACCTGGAGTCCATTAAAGCTCCGTTAACACAGTTCACTAAAGTCAAGGAGCTGCTTACTCACTGCAGGAGCCTCGACCACAACACAAGCCCAGACATCGTGTGGAGAACGTCCAGACTTTTTTGGTGTTTTTCTTCAAAATGCACTAATTTTAGATTAGTCATGGTTAGTTTTCTTTTCGGTCTCAATAATGAGCACTTGGAGCTCAGTTGGTGCTACTGGAACGTTGACCGTGACTGGGTGGTTGGGTGTGACCATAGAAAGTCCAAGGACCGATGGCGTACACATCATGCATCATGGACTTCATCAGGTGACTGAGGATTTTAAAACAAAATCTGGCTGCCTGTTAGCAGTCTATTGCGCTAGCCCACCACCACTGAGATCCAGGATTGAATCTCAGCTGTGCTATCGATCAGCAAGAGAGCACACAGGCACGTTTGGTTGTGCCTACATGAGAATGAAAAGGACCTAATTTCATTGGGCTGACTGGTCAAGAACTTGTACCAACAACGGATGATCTGAGAATTTAGAGACTCAAATGTGAGGGTGTGAAAAGATGCGTCCAGCAGCTACATGCATGTCAGAGGAACGTTCAAAGGGAGGGAATTGGATATGACTACATATGCTAAAAATCAAACACTACATAAGAAGACTCAGTAATGCTACAGTGTATGGATACAAGTATTGGGACCATAATTAAATTCTAAAAACTAAATCAATGATATAAAGGAAACTATATGCTTTCAACAGTTTATGGAAGGCCTTTTCCTGTGAAACTCCGGTGGCTTGCACAGAGCCCTGACCTCAGCCCCTCTGAACAACTTTGGGATGAACTGGAACATCAGTGGAGGCTTTCTTGACCAAAATTGGTGCCCAGTCATACAAATTCTGTCTTGAGACTAACCAAGTTACCCATAGACCCTTTCATAAGCTATGTGGCGCATCTTGATAATGTAGCTTACACGATCACGTGTATCTCTCTCAATTTTTGTTGCTCATAAAAAGTCCCACACAAGGCCGCCGAACGTTTAACGGGTCAAATGTGAGGACTTTCTCTCCCCCTTTTCCTGTCGTCTTTCAATGCTTTCCTTTTTTTCGCTCTGTGCCACTGGTGGAATCCCTGCTCTGTTTCCTGATGTTTGGGTCCAGTTGCTGGGCTACAGTAGCCTCACACCAGCTTGGGGTGTTTACTGAACTGGGAATAAAGGATAAAGCCATTGACAGCTGAGTTGACGATGCATTTATGTATATATTTTTTTCATATTTGAAGGCATGCTTTACATCAGATCTGACATGCCAATTTGTCAAGGCCACACACATTACCAGACGTGGGTAAAATCCACAGTGTTCACAGTGCCAGGCGTGGACTGGTCATAAGAAGTTATAGTTATATGGGCGCTTCCTCAAATCTGTAAAGGCATCGATGCTCAGGATTTGTATTAAAAACTGCAGTGCTGTGATTCACGTTACATTTATAGACAGGCTTTGAGTCACATGTCTGTGTGTGATATGACCAGAGGAAGTGTCACATGAGGAACACACAACATGGGTACCGTTATTTTCCAGTTCGCCACATATACTCACAGCTGGATCCATATTTGGGCTGCAAGCGAACGTCCCATTCCGAAAGACGTTATCATGTAATCAAAAGACTCACGTATGGAAAATACATGGACGTTCATTATTTCATTTGGAATCTTTTCTTAAATTTTATTTTCTTTCTTTGGTCTTGAACAATTGAGAAATAAAATATTAATAATAAATCATGCATTTTTCCAGCTGACAAATATACTGGACATGACTGGAACTATGAGTCAAATACCTGCTGGACTAGAGACAAATATTGGCTAATCTGTTCAAACCACACACATTAATATTTATACACACGTACACTACATGACCAATAGCACATGGACACCTGATCATGCAGCATAAGCACTGATATGGAGCCAATATTCAAATCCTTCCTCTATCCTTTTCAGCTATTACAGCATCCACTCTTCTGGAAAGGCTTGCTACAAGATTTTGGAGTGTGTCTATGGAATCTTGTACCCTTTCATTCACAAGAGTTCATACAAAATCTGATTGATCCAAAAAAGTGTTCACTGGGGTTAAGGTCAAGGCTTCATGCAGGTCAGTGGAGTTCCTTCAAACCAAACCAGCTCATGCAAACCAAGCATGTCTTTATAGAGCACGGGCACAGTCACGCTTGAACAGAAGAGGGACTGTTGCCACAAAGGTAAAACATCAGTAAAACTAAAAAAATCTGTACTAATTAAAAAATAAGTATTTTAAATGAGTACTTTCCTGCTCTGGTTTGTTAATAAAGACATGGTTTTATGAGATTAGTGTAAAGGAACGTGGTGGCTTGCATAAAGCCCTGACCTCAATGCTACTGACCACTCTAGATAAAATCAGAACATCAACTGAAGGCCAAACCTTTTTGTCCAGCATAAATGCCCAACCTCACAGATGTTTCCTCATGGGAAACTATCCAGAATAGAGGCTTGACATCTGCAAAGTGGGAGACATCACTAAAAACTTATGTCCATGGATTTGGAATGGGCACTCGAAGCAGCCCAGCTTGTGACTGATTTACATCTGTTTTTTCAAAGCGATTGCTGATTCACTGGGACTATAGTGAACCACAGTGAGAGTCACTGATGTGAATTTGGTAGATTTCCAGAACAGCCTCCAGAAGTGCATCAACAATTTCAAAACTCATACTTTAAAAATCTAATTTTATATTTTGTATGCATTAAAAATGTGTTTCCCCAGGTTGCCAGGTTGTCTTCATCAGACTGAATTTAGTTTGAAGGTCTGACATAATAAAGTATGACATGCAAAAAAATACTTTTTCAAAGCACTGTTTATGGAAAGGTCAGAGTAGGTCTGGGTATCATAAGGCATTTTGACTCTACGTTTAAACATGTGTAAGTCAACAAGCATCTTGCTAGCAAAGTCTGAACAAGATGTGTGTGATCAGTACAAGTCCAGTCAGGTAAATCCCTCCGTAATCCACAAAGCTCCACTTTGATTGAACGGGGTGGAAATATTGACATGGCTTTGGCTCACTACAACATGAGCCACAAGCAAACAATAAACATTCAGACGGGCTTATTCTGACCTACAAACAAAAATAAGTGTAAACAAAGCATGTCCAAAGATCAGCCCAGGGGCCAAACGTGGCCCATTTTTGACTGTATTGTATATACACTGATGAGCCAAAGCATTAGGACCATGAACAAAAATGTGCATGACCATGTGATCAGGGAAAAGTCAGGGATCTGTTAAATGTCAGGCTAATAGAAGTTTATGTGTTAAATGCAGCAGACATGAAGAGAATATAGACCTAACTGAACCCACTAACAGAGGTCCAAGAAGGGACAAGCCTCGAACCGCCATCAGGTTATTGCATGGCCAAGACACTTGATGCCAGAGCACATAAAGTCTATGGCATCTGGCTGCTGTGGCTCAAATTGCAGACAATTGTAATACTTGTGATGAAGGGAATGTGTCATTAATAACCGGCTAATCCATCCAATCCTGTTTACTCCAAAATCATGTGGACGGCAGGGCACTTGTGTAATCGTTTACCCAGATGTACTATGAGACTGTGCACAGGTCTGGTGTGGAAAGGTTAGTGTCATCAGAACCATGGAACAGCTTTGGGATTAATTGGAACATTAGTTGTGAGCCACATCTGCTTAGATTTAACATTAATGTATTTAATTATAAATTAAAATGTTTGTTTTTTAGCACAGTTCAGCACAGGCTGTGCATTGGTTTCAATGATGAGCTACAGCTTCAGTAAACTAAGGCTAACATCAGACGCAAAATGTGCATGGGTTGCAGAGGCAGGTTGCATTGTGTCTCATAACTTTCAGACATCTACTTCTGAGATCTGTAGCTTTTGAGTTCGAATCTCAGCTGTGCTACCAACCAGTGATCAGCACCTGTGAGAGGGTCAGAGGGGCGTATGATAGCCTGTGACTCTTCACAGTCAAGGTGGGGGTCTATAGCAGCAGCAGCAGCAGCAGGGGGTTACAACTAAGGAACCATCCCAGTGACTAGATTTGGAAAGGAACAGTAGGATACATAAATTGTGAAACTGATCTAGAATGGTCTTGGTCTTTTTGGAAACAACTCAGCGTTTACTGGTGAGTTTCACAGAACTCCATGTGTGCAGAGCAGAATGTGGACTGACTAACACATTCCACAGGAATGGAACTGCTGTTTATCAAAGTGATCAGGGACCTTGAGAGTTTTCTCCACACGTACGAGAACTCCATCTCAGGGGACTACCTATAAATCAGTCTGAGGTATGAATGAGTGATTCACAAATGCCCACAACACATTGTTGGATTGGTTCTGGAGGTTTGCATAATTTCACGGTGTGCTATCCAAGCTGTAGTGGCGGAGGGAACCGGGGTTACTCAGCATCTTCCCGTCGCCGTTACATGCTGCTAAGTTTTCTGGGAATTTAGGTGGTTTAGTCATGCTGGAAAAGTCATACGTGCATGCAGTCTATATGGACACAAACTAATTGTTATTAAATATTAAAATAACAGTAGTCTGTAAACATGGTGGCACAGCAGATAGTCTTGACACCATCAATGTAGCCCATTTTCCTGCCATGTCATAAAAGAACATGCAGGAGATGGATTGCCTGCCCAAACCTGGTTGTAGGTAAGTAAATGGGTGAGTGTGAGTTGCCCTGTGATGGATTGGCTTACTGTCAATGCATTCTAGAGTTCCTAAATAAGCAGTTTAAAGCCCTTAGAGAAGTTCCAGCGGTTCAGCAACTCCTGGACTGTTTTACTATTATTTCAATGGGATAATAATGGCTCTCGCTGTGGTTTGGTGGAGTTCTGTGGAGTAACTTTGGTCCCTGGAAAAAACAAAGTTGATTTATAAAACATTTTGTTGTCAGATCTTACATAAAATGCTCTCTTGTTCTGAGAGACACACATTCCCATAGACACAACTCAAAATCTTTTGTAAAGCTTTCCAAAAAGACTGGACACTGCTATAGCTGCAAAAGGGATAGGTGGACTCATATAGGACAGGTGTCCAGATACTTTTGGCCATACAATGTAGAAATATAATCAAAGAAGTGTCGTATTTATTAGCGGACTACCTCTTGAAAGTCTGAATATGTTGCCATGTACGTGGCACCCTGTTAACCTAAATGTTCAGAAATTACCTCAGGTAACTTATCTATGACTAAGTTTCTTTGGTATACAAATTTAAGGAGACACAAGTGCCAAATTTAATTCATTTGTTAAGAAGAAAGATGGCAGAAGGCACAAATAAAATTGGACAAAAGTGTGTAGACATTTATAAACCAGACTGCTAACATAGCTAACTGCATACATTTACTTATTTAAAATCTTATTCGAATCACAAATTCTCCAAATTATTTATTAAGACGCTACATCCATGCTAACGGCTAGCGCTAAACTATGCCAGAAGCAAACTTGGTCTTTTTTTGCCATTTTATATGTGCATGTGCTGCCATCTAGTGCTCAAAACGAGTCATTGTCCATCTGGAACTTTAACCCTGAGTTTACTGACCTGAGTGGAGTTTGGCAGGTACTTCCTATGTCTTCCGCCAGTCCAGAGTGTATTTTAGCTTTGCACCTCGAGTTCCCTGGATAGTCTGTAGATTTAATGTGACGTTAATACGAATAAAGGGTCGAATTTAAGGGTCGCAGTGGGTCCAGAGCATCCCAAAACACTGAGGACAGTGTTTAAGCTAATGTTTGTTTATCAGGTGTGTACGTGAGAATCATCATTAAAATCTGTTTTGTGTTTATAAACAGTTTGGCCTGCATGGACAGGGTTCCTGAGGACACTTGGACCTGCACACATATGCACTCAGGTCTATTAATCCAGTGTGAGTTGGTTGTCAGGAGGTTCATTCAGAAGAACCTGAGGCCTCTTCTGTAATTCATATCAAGCCAAGAGTCCTTTACTGTACCAGCACAGTGTTTCATTCATCCTTACACTCACATTATTGTATTTTCAGGCGTGTGCTGCATTCCACAGAGCCAGACAGTGTGAAATAACAGAAACCTGATCGTCAGTCACAAAAGATTCAAAAATCCACTCAGTTTAATTAAAAACAAAAACAGTGGACGAGGAGTCGCCACGCTCCATCAGAGAGGCGGTACGGCACAGAGGAATGGAAATGTGGTGAGATTTTTATGACTAAAAGAATAAAGAACAAAAAGATCTTAAAAGCAATTTGAAGAAATACAATGAGCTTAATGATGCAACATGACCTATTTATTTAAAATTTTGTTTTTTCCTGGGTGAAAAGGGTTATAAAAAAAATCAACTTTTGGTTAATTTGCTTCATCTCACACTGAAAAAAATAAAAAAATAAAGTAAATTTATCCAGAGAAGAAAATAATTATCGTAATAAATTTTAATAAATAATAATACAAATAAAATAAAATACATTTTATATTTTAATAAATAACATTTGATTAAAGTAAATTCATCCAGAGAAGAAAATAACTTTTTTTAACAAACTCACATGCCACGTGGGCACCCTTGCATGTAATACTTTATACAACCTCCTATTTCCAATAGTATAAATAAAGCAGCACTTAGTCTTCTCCTATAATATCTTATTAAACTGGAGAATACACAGGGAGGAATTTGAGACCGCTCCTTTTTACCAGTTACTTGTGCTTGTGGTTAGATGGCAGCAGAGACTTTGTCCTACTAAAAAAGCAAAGCCTTCTGAATAATCGATAGGCATGCGAGTTGCATCTGATGGTAGTTTTAGAGGTTTGCTGACTCCCGTACCATCCTCTGCACCGTGCATGAGGGGGAACAGACCTGGATCCTTGTCCAGGCGAATCACGGTTCAAAGTGATTTTTACATTTTGCCCTACTGTAAATATGGATGTTTTGAGGGAACAAGCTCTTTAAAAGCCATTCTCTGTGATTCTGACCTCTGTGTCACCTTGTGTTTATACCCCAGTCAAAAATGAATAAGTGTGTGTTGTACTGGTATGAGAGCAGCAGGTGCAGCACAGTTGTTAGGATTTTAAAACACCTTAGGATTGGGATTTTAATATTCTTTATATTTACCCTGTGCACTGAGACCCTGACCAGGATGAAGTGGTCTCTAGAAATAAATGAATGAGTGAATTATAAACAAAGAGATGATAAACATACAACCAGCACGGCTCAGGAATGTGCCTTGATCTTTTTAGTCTTTAACTATTCAGCTTTCAACTTTAATTTAATTCTTTTTTAATTAAATTTTTAATTTAATTATTTTTCAAATTTAACTTTTTTTTTTAATTTAATACATTTTTTAAATTTAATTTTTAAATTTAATTTAAATTTAATTTCTAATTTTTTATCTATCTATCTATCTATCTATCTATCTATCTATCTATCTATCTATCTATCTATCTATCTATCTATCTGCCTATCTATCTATCTGTCTGTCTGTCTGTCTGTCTGTCTGTCTGTCTGTCTGTCTGTCTGTCTATCTATCTATCTATCTATCTATCTATCTATCTATCTATCTATCTATCTATCTATCTATCTATCTATCTATCTATCTATCTAATTTTCACCAGCCGCTTCACCTTGGTCAGGGTCATGGTGGGTTTAGAACCACCTAAAACACTAGACACACTATGAGAATACACAGAATGGACTTCAGGGTTTCAACCTGTCGCAGGGCTACACACTTACACATTCACTTACTTCTACTGAAAACCACTTTAAAATAGCCAATCCACCTACTGCATGATTTATTTTTAAACTTCAACTAAGTTCAGATCTTTTCCTGTTTGTATATTGAAGCGGTAGCTGCACTGAATCTGTGAGTCTACATCTGTGGCTGGATGAGGAGGACACTCGGGCTGACTGATGACTCCAGCGGTGATGGGATTGGTCTCTTCTGAAGCAAAACTAACTGGTAATGAGCGGACGCGTCCATCACGGCCCGTCTTCTACATGACTAATAAACATGCAGTCTGCAGGGGGCTATTAATAGGGGAGAAATGAGGGCGTTCGGCCTGGCCTGTCTTTATCCTGCCCTCCCTCTAAGCCCGGCTGTCACTCAGTCGTGTGTCATGCCAACAAACACACACACACACACACACACACACACACACACCAGTTTACAGCAGTTCTGGTTTCAATATCGCTATCTAGTGGACAGTGAAGGACACTACTGGGAGTAAATGTGAGAGTACAACAATATTCATGACAGGACAGGTTACTGCTTACACAAGATTCATCAGTTCACAAGTTTAATAGCAAACACAGTTATGGACAATTTTGTATCTCCTGTTGACCTCACTTGCACGTCTTTGGACTGTGCACGCCTCCTCCTACCCACGCGCAGCCCTTAGCGGAACCTTGTCACCCATGCACTCTGCACAGGCGCCTCTCTATCTGCTAATCAGGGTCATTGCACGGCGTTTGAAGACCCCACCCACATAGTCCGGTCATCCCGCCCTAGCAGAAACGTGTCTGCTGAAGGCACTGCTAATTATACCCACTAGATGGCGCCCAGCCGACCGGTGGTCAGGTTAATTGGAGACACTGAATTGCCCTATAGGTGAATGGATGTGTGTATGTGTGTGTGTATGTGTGACTGCCCTGCAATGGACTGCAACGTTACTGTGTGTCTTGCGCCCATTGAAAAGCTGGGATAGGCTCCACCACCCCCCCCTCCCCCTACCCCAAACATATTTCTGGTCATCCTCCAGTCTTTTTGAAATGCAAAAATCAGGTTAATACTGAGCAGAAATGTAAATAAAAATAATTTAAATAATAATAATGAAAAAATGCAAGATTACACACCCATATGTCACCCTGGCATTTATTCTAAACATGGTACAGAATGTACACAACTCACACGAAGAAATAAATACAGACAAGCTCAATTGCTTTTTGAGAGACAGGGTCGCGTCACATCCTCCCTCATCTCCAGCTCAATAAAAATCCTACATGAATATAATCAGCCGTATTAAAGTTCTAATTGTAAATTGTAGTCCCCAGGGTGCTATTTAACTTATTTATTTTCAGCCCCGAAATGCATTTATATGTAAATTATGTCTTAATAATTATGCCGGCAAATTAATTAGCTCACTTTGCAATACTGGCTGAATTCAGAGCCTGTAGAAACAAAACAGAAAAATGATAAAAGCACAAAAACACATTTTCACAACCCAGTGGAGCCAAAATGTCAAGTTCGCCTGCGTTCTGATAGGATTGGGTTCAGGTTCATTAAGCCGAGGAGTGACACGCGCCCGGGTCGGCTCATTTTCATACGCGTGGCTCGGGCGATATCAATATTTCCGCTTTGGGCCACGGATCGAGCTTATTATCCACATATAACCTTTCGTTTCATTTCACAGGTCGCTCCAAGTGTCGGGGTTCAATTGGCTAATTAAGTCGATGAAAAAGTTCAAGGTTTCGGTGAGAAGGAAACATATTTTAATTGCTTTTTTACGTAATTTATTCATACAAGAAAAAAAAGCCGAGCATAACACAAAACTGGCTTGATTTGGCTTATTTTATAAGTGGTCAGAAATATTTGGACACCTGATTTTGAGCACGTTGGACATCCTATTTTTTTTCTCTGATTCCCCCCCAATTTTCTCCCCTAATCTAGTCGTATCCAATCACCCTGGTTGTGTTACGCTTTACCTCCACCGCTGACTGAGGAGCTTCGCAACTGACACACTCCCCCTCCGACACGTGTGTAGTACCGACTGCCTCTTTTTACCCGCACGAGGCGAGTTCATATGCGGATCAGCCTTGTGCACGGAGAGCCACACCCTGATCAGCATTATTCCCCAACTCTACGCAGAGGTCGTAATTGCACTAATTAAGAGGAACCCTGGTCGGTCTTGTCCCACCCTTAAACAACAGCGAGTCGTTGTTCACGGTGTGGCCGCCTAGCCCAGTTGGATGGCAGAGCTGAGATTCGATACGATGTATTCAAAATCCCAGCTCTGGTGTGCTAGCGTATTTTAAAGCTGCGCCACCTGAGCGGCTGGACATCCCATTCTTGAACCAAAGAATTTTGGTTTGTGGACAGAGCAGATACTCTTCTTCTGACATGATGTGTTTGTAGGAATTTGTGCCTATTCAATCAAAAGTGATTGGCCAAAAGTATTTGGACACTTGACCATGAGCTTGCTGGACATGCTGTTTCAAAAACAAATGCTAATAAAATAGAGTGACCGCTGTGTGATCTTTTCAGCTATTGCAACAGCTGCTCTGAGAGGGCTTCTCACAGGACAGTATGTCTGTGGGAACTTGTGCCCAGAGTAGATTGATGTTCCAGTTCATTCCAGAGCTGTTCAGTGAGGCTGAGGTCAGTGCATTTCTTCATGTCTTTATAGATCTTGCTCTGTGCACAAGGGCACAGTCATGCTGGAACAGGAAAGGTCCTTCCCTAAACTCTTAGCAAATTTCATCAATTGTTGTGGCTTAAGCACACAAATTCAACAATTAAAAGGGTTGTCCCAATGCTTCCGTCAAACATTCTTGTTCGACATACAAGAATAGGCAATCCTCCTGCATGTTTTAGGGAGGTGAAAGGCAACCGGAGAACCCACAGTCATCCCACATGGATACAAGGAGAACATGCTAAATCCCTCATAAACACAGGACTCACAGGATGTTGCTGTACCAGCTGTACCACCGTACTGCCCTGCATTATAATTCAGACTGACCATAAAATCTCCCCAGCTCCCCATTCAGTCATCTTCACTAACCACTTTGTTCTGATCAGGGTCTCAGTGGGTCCAGCAGCATCTAGAAAAAGCAAGACAGAAAAACCCAGTACTGGGCACCAAACCAAACCAAACCAGGGTAGTTGAAGCTTAGAGGTTAAGGTATTGGACTAGCGTTTAAAAGGTCGCTGGTTCAGGCCCCACCACTGCCAGGTTGTCACTCTTGGGCCCTTGTGCAAGGCCCTTAACTATCAGTTGCTAACACAGTATACTGTCACAGTACTGTAGGTTGTTCTGGACCATGCCAGAGTCCACAAGCAAAAATCAAACCCATGTCTCTAGGATGAATGCTGCTGTGGTCACTAGAAGAGTTTGGCATGTTCTTCCTGCCTCTAAATACATGCAGAAGGTGGATAGACAGCATGTTTGTTGTGCTTTGCTGCAATCTATTATTTTTTACTTTTTATTACAGCCCATCATACTGCTAATGCTCATTTATGGTGGGTATATAGCTTCATGCTACGGCTAAAATAACTGATAATGACTCTAATTAGAAGAGGTGTCCATGTACTTTTGGTGGTACCTCAGCTGTACGTAGGCACGGCTTTGACGCGGTTTGAGACGTGACCTGACAGACCAAAGTTTGGGGGAGTTCATCACGAACGTATCAACATGCTACAATTAGCCTGATGAATCCCTGTACCACATGACAGGGACTGCAATTTTCCTCTGCAATATGTAGCAGTCGATTTGACTGGCTCCATCCCCCCCATCACATCTACTCACACACACATGCACCCAGACATTACAAAGGCCCGGGCATCATTAACACCATCGCTATGATTATGAGGCTGAGCCCTGTTCACACGGGAGCGCGGGGTAATCAGGCTTATAATGAAATAAAGCTGCCCCCGTACATATCGACCCGCTGATATCACCGATACAATTATGAACGTGATGCTGCCAATCAGACGAGACTAACGATCGCCGGGGCTTCCTTCTGCTCCCAGCTCAGGATTCTGATCATGTGATAAATATAAAGGTCATAACGTCCATTTAGAAACACTGGAGGATTAAATAAATAAATAATTGAATAAATAAATAATTAAATAAATAAATAGGTTCCTGGCCCACTACCTCTGAGATCTGGGGTTTGAATCTCAGCAGTACTATCAGCCAGTCGGGCATCTACATAGACATGATTCACTATGTTTGAGGGTCGGATGGCCAAAGCCCCGCAATAGATTGGCTTTCTGTCTAACTTCTGCCTGGCACACAGTTTTTCTGAGGAACCCACCTTGACCCTGACCGAGTTAAAGAGATGGTAAAAATAAAAGAAATAATAAAATAATAATAATAAAATAATAATAATAATAATAATAATAATAATAATAATATAATAATACAACAAACAACAGCAATGATAATAATAATAATGATGATAATAATAATAATAATAATAATAATATAATAATAATAATACAACAAACAACAGCAATGATAATAATAATAATAATAATATAATTAATAATAATAATAATAATAATAATAATAATATAATTAATAATATTAATAATAATAATAATAATAATAATAATAAATGGAACAAAAAGAAAAAATCTCTTTTGTATATACATAAAAATCTATTATTATTATTATTATTATTATTATACAATAAACAACAGCAGCAACAATAATAATAACAATAACAACAACAACAATAATAATAACAATAATAATAATAATAATAATAATAATAATAAATGGACCAAAAGAAAAATTCTCTTTTGTGTATACGTAAAAATTTCTACACATTACTGAAAAGTCAGTTTTTATAACTTAAACCTATAAAACATCTATTTTTGTGTTTTTCGGAATGACATTTTTTGATGGAAAATAAACTTTAAATCCTAAAACAGTTATTAATATAAACTGTAATTTTTGTATGCAGCAGTTTATAAATCTATAAAATCTATAAATCTGTTTCTGTAATATTCTGTCTGCATGCTTGTAAAACCACAAGTGAATTTTGAGAATAAAAAAAAAAAAGCCTGTTGTTTCTTGTTAATAAAAATGAGAAACTGTGTGTACAGAAATGATTTGTTTCATTTAAATATACAGAAATTCTTAGTATTTCTTTACAGTCTAGCTTCTGTTTTATGCAGCTCATTAAATTGTCAATGCTGACTGATGATTTGATGATGCTCAGCACCGGTGTAAGAGATTTGTGGATTGATAGTTTTCAGTATTCGACATAGATGATGAAGCAAAACCAGCCAGGGATGTAAGAAGAAAAAACACAGACAAGGGGAAAATTTGAAACTACAGCCATACTGCCCAGGTCAGGACATCTCTCTAAACATACCAAAGAGCACTAGAGACTAGGAACACACAGAGCCTGATAAAGAAGCAGGTCAAGTTCATGGATCATGTTTATAAAAAACTGATGCCAGGGTATAATAAAGAAGAACTATTTTATGGAAATGTTTTTGTTCATGGAAGCTGGTGTTGTGTCTCTTCCGTCTCCTGTTTGCATACAGTAATTATGGAGGTCGACTGGAAATGAATCGTTTTTCTTGATCCTCATTAGAATGTACAGCGCATAATTTCATCTAAGAAGCTCTGTGTACAATTACACTGAAAGCTTTTAATCTTTTCAAGTCTGAGATAGACGCCGATACGTGTAATTATGTTATAAAACGAGCTCTCGCTCACAATGCAACCTTCAACCTGTCAAAACTTATGAAGCAGACACACACACACACACACACACACACACACACAGCTGAAATAAAGTATTTAATGTGTGGTACACACATTAATCAAACTACCTCTAAATGAAGTAGGACGCTTGAGAGGTATTACGCTTCCTCACCATCACTGAGATTTTGAAATATTGGTAAAACTGTCTGTAATCGAGTGACTTTTACATCACCACTGGCTACATTATTATTATAAAATACAACAACAAACAGGAACAGCAATAATAATAATAATAATAATAATAATAATAATAATAATAATAATAATAATAATAATAATAATATAATACAACAAACTACAGCAGCAACAATAATAATAAAAACATAATAATAATAATGATAATAAAAAAATAATAATGATAATAATAATTATTATTATATAATACAACAAACACAGCAGCAACAATAATAATAAAAATATAATAATAACAACAATTATAATAATAATAATAATAATATATAAAACCACAGCAGCAGCAACAACAACAATAATAATAATAATAATTAATATAATAATAATAATAATAATAATAATAATAATAATAATAATAATAATAATGCATCACCACTAAAATGGATCATATTTTATATCGTGTGATAGATGCAGTCACAATTCTGTTGCAAACTTAAAACATTTAAAAAACCTACACAATTAAAATCTAAAACTTTACTTTTTATTCATTCTAAAATTCTAATATCAGCTGAACCCTGATTAACGTCCATCAGCTCCAGTGATGGGTGCGTTTCCTCCTGCTGGACGACGTCCGCACGGACATCGAGTGCACGGCAGGGTCCGATAAAGGTCAGCACCAGGGTCAAATGTCAAATGGCAATTTATGTCAGAAGGCTATTTCAGAGATGAGTGGAATATGTACATTAAGATAATGTGTTTGCGTTGTGATCTATACAGGAACGCCGGGCTGCTCCTAATGCACTCAAACGTATTTATGGAAAATAATTAAAAGAGGAAAGCATGCATTAAAAGCCATCTGTACTTAGCAGATCTAAGCTAATGAGATTAGTGTAATGAATAGACCACTCTACTGTGCCGCACAACCCACCATTAAATATGCTGAATATGACAAGGTCGGTATTATAAGCATTTCTCACACATTGCGTATGCAGTTAATTACGTCCAAGACATAACAGTCCGAGCAGGGCAGCACATTGAATCTGTGCATTTAACAACAAGAATCAAAGTTTATTTTTGCACAGATGCACGTAGATACGGCTGGAGTGGTGCATAAGGTTGCAAAATAAATAAATAAAATAATAACAAAATAAAAAATTATAAATGTATTTATAAAATATAAAAAAATTATAAAAAATTTATATAAATATAAAATAAATATAATTAATATTTATTCTATTATTTTATTATAATAAACTGTACGCCTTTAAGTCACTGCATTAATAACTATGCTATTCAAACCCATTAGTTAAAGCCAATATTTAATGCTGCTGAGTATGTCCCAACTTTTTTGGAGTGTGTTGCAGGCATCTATTTTAAAATGTGTTTATTCTTTTCTTTGTATTTTGGTCAGTTTAATAAAAGTTCAATAAAACTGATAAACACAAATTCTTGTTTTTAGTGCCTTTAAAAAAAACGTGAGGTGGAATACCAGTGACAGTTTAAAATGGTTGTGCTGGTCTACAGCTGGACAAGAGCGCAGGATATTTTTAACAAGCGTCAATAAATGACATTAGAAAAAATGTCCAGCGGAGACTGGATTAGTGATCAAAAGGTCGCTGGTTCATGCCCCACCACTGCCAAGCTGCCACTGTTGGGCCCCTGAGCAAGGCTCCTAACCCTCAATTGCTTACACTGTATTGTATTCAGTAACAAGTGTACGTAGCTTTGAATGAATGCATGAACAAATTACAATAATTGTGCAGAGGTGACTCAGCGGTTAAGATACTGAACTAGTGATCAGAAGGTCAATGGTTCATGCCCCTCCATGCAAGGCTCTTAATCCTCAATTGCTAACACAGTATTCTGTAACAAGTTTAATGTAATGTAAATTTAATGTAAATGCTCTCTCTCTCTCTCTCTTTCTTAATTCCTTTGTCTATGAATGTCTCTCGCCCCAGTGTAGCTACAATCCCGGCTCTGATTGCCCCCATTTCAGGCAGATGAAAAGTCAGGTGCATAATGTATAAATATCTTTACTTTTAACGATGTTGAATTTCTCTCTTCTGCTTCTTTTGATCCAGTGAGAGATCTAGTAAGAGATCTAGTAAGAGATCCAGTAAGCGAGACTAAAAGTTGTTCTTCTGTGAGCGGCGGTATCAGCTGCAAATGATTCAATACCACAAAGGTTAATTTTCAATTTGCACAGTGAAAGGTTACTATTACGATTTGACCTGCAAATTGTATCTTCCCCGCTAATACCCTATCATTTGATTTGGGGTCTCTTTGTAGTCGGGACCGGGGGCTTCGCTATATCGGGTGACTACCATCTGTTTATTATTTAGGCCATGCTCGGATACGCAGCTCGTCTGAGTTACACACTGATAATCGCTGATCGCACCGACCCCCCCTTTTCCTTCTGGATTTACATGTAGCGCTACCTGCATTAGCATGAAGCTTACGCACGGTGCGGCGTGGCCGGATTAGCTTTTAAAATTAGCAGTACATGAAGACAGAAAGCGTTACATCGCGATGTGCCCGAGTTACAACATGAACTAGGGCTGGTTTACCTGCACTCATTAAAGGAACCCAAAAGAATTATGATAGGAATGTTCTGGAAGCTCTATACAGGATGATGTTAAGCAACCTATCCAATTCAGGGTCGTGGTGGGTCCATTTTACTGGTTGAAAGGCAGAGCAAACACACACACACACACACACTTTGTGGGAGAGACTTTTTAGTATCTCTACTTATCCTGACTGCACGTCTCTGTGTGAGGAAACCGGAGCTCCCAGAGGAAATCCACACAGACATGGGGAGAACATGCAAACTCCACACAGAAAGGACCCATACCTCTCCACCTGAGTATCAAACTCAGGACCTTCTCGCTGTGAGGTGACCCACCGTGTGCTACCCACCAAGCCCTTGTGCCAGCCCCAAGGGGGGAAAAAAGTGAATTAGAAGATTAGAAGAATTTAAAAAAACAGGTGTACCTGACCACAGTCAAGCAAGCTTTACATTGTTATGTGCTTAGAGGCTGCCAACGGGGTCCCGGTTCATCCTTGTATTTGATTTAGCACAGTTATATATCCTTCATAAAGCAACCCTGCTATTTATCCAGGCTTGGGACCAGTACTAAGGGTGCACTGATATGTGTCCCACAACGGCTAGGTTCATGTACCGCCCTGTAACTTCTGTTTTGTGAGCCCAGCCCGGGATTCGAACCCCAGAACGCAGGTGTGGGTCTTACCATTATGCCACAACAGCTCACTTTCTATGTTCATGTGAACAGCATTAAAATTCTTAAAAGCAATAAAAGTTCTTTTGTGCCAGTCGAAAAGCCAATGAGAACCTCGCTTGACTTTGTAAGAGAGACGTAAAGCAGATTCACAGCAGATTCTTTTTTATTGTTATTGATATAATTATAGGAACTACTAATCAAGTTCTTATTTGCAGGAATATTCACCTTTTATAATCATGAACATAATAAATACTGAGAATTTTTTTATTCAATAAAATGCAAAAATAATGAAACGTTTTTAATGTTGTGGTTTATAGATCGGTGTGCAGTGTTTCATTTGACTATTTTTTATTATGACTTTACTTTAAAGGCTTTGTTTTATGTACAAATGCTTGGTGGAAAATCTACACATGGCATCTCGTCCTTATCAAAGCTTTTTCCTTCTGTTGCTAATCGTCAGGACTCACTTTCGTCGTTTTTGATGTTTCGAGGTGAGCCACGCAGGGTAATTTCAGCATGTGTGTGCATGTGTGTGTGTGTGTGTTTATGTGTGTGTATGTGTATGTGTATGTGTGTGAGGTTTTAAATGGCTCCCAGTGGAAAAAGCAGTGTGGAAGGGAGTTAAAACTGTGAGCATGTGGAGTGGAGTTCTGGCTCTGAGTTCCGTCTGTGTGTGATTAGCGCAGGGAATTAATTCAGGAGTCAGAAACAGTCCTTATATGGCTGCACTGTATGTGTGTGTGTGTGTGTGTGTGTGAGGGAAAGCTCTTTGGTAGTATAGGAGCCTTTTACACTTGCTCACCACCCAAGAGATGTCCCACTGACCTGGTTAAGTGTGTAACAGACACAGTTGGTCATGCAGTGGGAAGAGAAGACCGGACTGAGGAAATCCAACCATTTGCGTCTAACCCTCTATGTCCAGCCTTCTACGTCCAACCTTCTACATCCAGCCTTCTACACAAAGGCTTCTATGTCCAGCTTTCTATGTACAACTTACTATTTGTATGTTCAATCTTCTAGATCCAGCCTTCCAGGTCCAGGCTTCTATGTCCAGCCTTCTACACCAAGGTTTCTACGACCAGCCTACTACACCCAGCCTTCTACATTCAGCCTTCTACGTCCAACCCTGTACATCCAGCTTTTTATGCCCAGCCTTCTACATCAAACCGTTGACGTCCAGCCTTTGACGTCCAGCCTTCTAAGTTCAATCTTCTAGATCCAGCCTTCTAGATCCAGCCTTCTATGTCCAGGCTTCTATGTCCAGCCTTCTACACCCAGCCTTCTACGTCCAGCCTTCTACGTCCAACCCTGTACATCCGACCCTGTACATCCAGCCTTCTACACCCAGCCTTCTACGTCCAGCCTTCTACACCCAGCCTTATATGCCCAGCCTTCTACGTCCAGGTTTCTACGTCCAGGCTTCTACGTCCAGGCTTCTACGACCAACCTTCTACACCCAGCCTTCTACGCCCAGCCTTCTATGTTCAACTTACTATGACTAGTCTTCTACATCCAGTCTTCTACACCCAGTCTTCTACACCCAGCCTTCTACACCCAGAGCCTTCTACGCCCAGCCTTCAACCTCCAACCGTTTATGTTTAACCTTCTACATCCAACCTTCTACATCCAACCTTCTATGTCCAACTTTTATGCTCAACCTTCTCTGCCCATTCTTTGCCTGACTTAATGCCTGACTTTGTCTTGGCACTAGGATCACATGACTATAATCATATTTACACACAAGTCTGCAAGGTGGTCACAATCAGAAACGATGGACAAACTGTCCACTCACAAACTGAGAGGCATGTTGTTTGAATTGCAGAGTCTACTCAGAGATTTCAGTGTTCCAACAGCAGATATTAAACCTGATACACAGACAGAATCTGAAATTTGTACTCCAGTACTATAATATTGTAATTATAATAATGAGCAGAAAGATAATTTTTTTAATGTATTTATTTATTTATTTACTATTTCCACAGAGGTCATGCTAGCTTGATCCGGGTTTGAATCTCATGGTCGTTGTCGGCCGCCCGGTCGTCCACACAGAAATGATTAGCCGTGTTTGAGTGGGTGGACGGCCGAAGCATCAAAGGCACAAAAATGGTCCTGAGCGGAAAGAGAAATATTGATACGTGTCAGTGTAAACTGGTGTGAATGGGGATTGAAATGTGGGGTTATTTATCCGGCGGAGGTCAGAACAGTAATGGCTTCTGTCACTGACACCGATCTGCTGTACTCACCCACATCGACAAACAGACATGATTAGTGAGACCTGAGTAAGCAGCGACCATTCAGTCTATCAGCAATACGGAATTGCATCTGTCTGTTCATTCATCCATCCATCCATCTTTACATCCAGTCATCCATCAGTACGTTTATTTATTCATCTATACAGTCATATACACTGTACATACATGCATACATACATACATACATACACTGATTAGCCATAACATTAAAACCACCTCCTTGTTTCTACACTCACTGTCCATTTTATCAGCTCCACTTACCATATAGAAGCACTTTGTAGTTCTACAATTACTGACTGTAGTCCATCTGTTTCTCTACATGCTTTTTTAGCCCCCTTTCACCCTGTTCTTCAATGGTCAGGACCCCCACAGGACCCCTACAGGACCACTACAGAGCAGGTATTATTTAGGTGGTGGATCATTCTCAGCACTGCAGTGACACTGACATGGTGGTGGTGTGTTAGTGTGTGTTGTGCTGGCATGAGTGGATAAGACACAGCAGCGCTGCTGGAGTTTTTAAACACCTCACTATCCCTGCTGGACTGAGAATAGTCCACCAACCAAAAATATCCAGCCAACAGCGGCCTGTGGGCAGCGTCCTGTAACCACTGATGAAGGTCTAGAAGATGACCGACTCAAACAGCAGCAATAGATGAGCGATCGTCTCTGACTTTACATCTACAAGGTGGACCAACTAGGTAGGAGTGTCTAATAGAGTGGACAGTGAGTGGACATGGTATTTAAAAACTCCATCAGCACTGCTGTGTCTGATCCACTCATACCAGCACAACACACACTAACACACCACCACCATGTCAGTGTCACTGCAGTGCTGAGAATGATCCACCACCTAAATAATACCTGCTCTGTGGTGGTCCTGTGGGGGTCCTGACCATTGAAGAACAGGGTGAAAGCAGGTTAAAAAATCATGTAGAGAAACAGATGGACTACAGTCAGTAATTGTAGAACTGCTACTATATGGTAAGTGGAGCTGATAAAATGGACAGTGAGTGTAGAAACAAGGAGGTGGTTTTAATGTTATGCCTAATTGGTGTACATTTATTCATCCATCCACCTTTACATCCAGTCATCCAACCATCAGTATGTTTATTTATCCATCTATACAGTCATGTATGCTATAAATACATACTTATTAATCTATACAGTCATTAACATAATGTTAATGCAATCATGGATTGGATTAATTGGGTCTTTATTTTAAACAAACTGTTATGAAAATAAGCATCAGCTCTAAAGTTTGGGTTCAGTGTTTCATAACTGTAATGGCTTTCATTTAACTCCAGTCGCCGTAGGGATCAGGGTGGCGTTTGTGACCCCAGCGCCATGATAATCCATTTCAGAGCATGTCGACAACCTCACCCCGATCACCGCGGGGTATAGGTCATCGAAAGGTTGCTCATGTTCACAGTTCAGGCCGGATCCAGCGGGCTCTCTGGCTTTCTGTTTCTGCTCCTTCCTTCATGAGTCTTCATCACATTAGGGTTGCCAGGTCTTCGCCCCCTTTTCTGCTCCCGACAGAATGACGAACGACCGAAACCTCTAGGACGCTGCGCACTCCTGGCACGGACGAGCTTGTGAAGATGGTAAAGAGAGATAGTGATTGAGAGAGAGAGAGAGAGAGAGAGAGAGAGAGAGAGAGAGAATTGGAGAGGAAGGAGGCAGCTGAGTGTCGCTGCCGTTTGATTCCTCTCTCCTAGAAAATTAAATATTGATCAATCTTGGAGGCCCACAAACAAAGCACGGGAGATAAAGAGTAATATAGGAGATAAATAAATGAATAGATGGATAAATTCACACGAGTCCTACCTGCACGACCAGGCAGGAAGAGCAAGGACAACACACTGGGACTATAAAACTAAATGCCTGCACTGACCCTGTCTGCATTACATGCTTAGAGTAAAAAAGCAAGTCTGCTATATTCCAGCTGATCACCTTATTTATAATATCATAGAGCATCTGATAAAAAGTGGTCTCTTCTAGGATGATCATGCCCCATCCGGAGGGCATGTGGACTCACTGAACGTCTTGATAAGAATGATGATTATGTAAATTAGGGCTACACAATAGAAATCTAAAATTTTGCTTTTTATTTTGGTCAACCTGTCATGTGAACTCCCTGAGTTCAAACCTGAGCTCTGCTACTGGTCAGCTGGGCGCCCCCTAGCAGGCACAATTGGCAGTGCCAGCAGCAGACAAAATTGACCACTAGTCTGCTGGGTGGGAAAAAAAGTTAGTAGCCCGAGGCGCCTGTTCAGAGTCGAAGGAACACGGAGATCAGCATGTGACTCTTCATGTGCAAGACCGGCCTCAAGCGCAAATCCACCGATGTATGAGCAAATAAAAAGAGGTCGGTGTACTGTGTACGTGTCGAGGGAGCGAGTGTCAGGCGAATATACTCTCCTCGGACATGATTGGGGTCCCCAGCAGTGCCAGACTACGCTAAATTGGGAGAAAAAGGGAGAAAATGCATAGGGTTTAGGGTTAAGGTTAGGGTTGGGTATACTGGGATTAGAGTTTAGGGTTAAGGTTAGGGTTGGGTATACTGGGATTAGGGTTTAGGGTTAAGGTTAGGGTTGGGTATACAAGGTTTAGGGTTAAGGTTAGGCTTGAGTATACTGAGCAGTTAGGATTGTTTTTACTGAGTTTAAGGTTAGGATTGGGTTATACAGGGGTTAGGGTTGGGTTATACAGGGATAAGGGTTTAGGGTTGGGTTATACAGGGGTTAGGGTTTAGGGTTAGGGTTGGGTTATACAGGGGTTAGGGTTGGGTTATACAGAGGATATAATTTAGGGTTAAGGTTGGGTTATACAGGGGTTAGGATTGGGTTATACAGAGGATAGAATTTAGGGTTAAGGTTGCGTTATACAGGGGTTAGGGTTGGGTTATACAGAGGATAGAATTTAGGGTTAAGGTTGGGTTATACAGGGGTTAGGATTGGGTATACAGGGGTTAGGGTTTAGGGTTAGGTTATACAGGGGTTAAGGTTAGGGTTGAGTATACTGAGCAGTTAGGGTTGGTTTTACTGAGTTTAGGGTTAGGGTTGATTATACTGAGTGGCTAAGGTTGAGTATACTGAGATTAAGGTTAGGTTAAGACGTTAGAGTTAGAGGTTAGGATTAGTAATACTGAGGTTAAGGTTGGGTATAACAGGGTTAGGGTTAGGTTACATTTAGGTTAAGGTATGCTGGAAGTGGAAATGCCCTTCCCCAAATTATTTTATTTTTGCAACTTATAAATGAATAATGTATGGGGTTTATTAGGCCAATTTATTATTAAATGCAAATACCAGTACAAATAAAATAATAACTCAAAATAAGCCTACAAATCCTCATACATGAAGTAAAGCTCTGGAAAAAAAGCCACTGTTCCACTTTTAATATATATTTAAAACAGGCGATTTTGCTTTTATTAGAGCGTCAGGATTTAAGCAGCGTGTAGAGAAATGGCCTGCAGCCAGTGCCTGCTCCTGAGAATAATGAACTGTTTGCATTATTCCCCCTGATGGACATTGACAAGCTGCAAAACAACTATTGAATATGGCCCCTTAAACAAATTATGACAGGGACCTTCATGGCCGATTGACCCTGGGCGACCCTCTGTAGTGGGGATATTTATGGGGCCGATAGCGCTGTGCTTACATTATGCCACGAGAGGGCCGTAGATCACAGAGCCGAGGAGCATAAATGTCAACGGCGTAAAGAAAGTCCCACAACTCACGTGCATGATCACGGACATCCGGTCACATCTTATCGGTCCACTCAGGAGGGGAGGAGGTGGGATTTGGGCCGCAAATCTTAAGAGTCAAGGATGAGGGGGTGAAGATGTCGCCAGAAGGTTTGATTTTGGTTCTAATAAAGAATCATCCATTCATATCATACATTAATTTATGTATTCATTAATTTTTATTTTTTATTTTTTTTTTTTCCACTAGATTATTCTGGACAGGGTCACTGTGGGTCTGATTTATAGGGAAAAAGGCAGGGAACACCCTGGACAGGTCGACAATTCATCACAGGACACACACACACACACACACACACACACACACTTGAAGGTAATTTTGAGTATCACCAATTTGCCTGGCTGCCTGGCCGGAAGAAACACACAAACATGGGGAGAACATGCAAACTCCACACAGGAAGGACCCTGGCCATCCAGCTGGGGAATCAAACCCAAGCACTTCTTGTTCTTGAGCGTGATGGACTATTTGGCCAAAAGTATGTGGTTATGTATTAGGGGTTAGGGTTTAGGGTTGAGTATACTGGGGTTAGGGTTGAGTGTACTGGGGTTAGGGTTAAGGTTAGGGTTGGGTATACAGGGGTTAGGGTTTAGGGTTGAGTATACTGGGGTTAGGGTTGGGAATACAGGGGTTAGGGTTTAGGGTTAGGGTTGGGAATAAAGGGTTAGGATTGGGAATACAGGGGTTAAGTTTTAGGGTTGGGAATACAGGGGTTAGGGTTTAGGATTAGGTGTACAGGGGTTAGGGTTTAGGGTTGGATATACTGGGGTTAGGGTTTAGGGTTAGGTATACAGGGGTAAAGGTTTAGGGTTAAGGTTAGTGTTGAGTACACTAAGCAGTTAGGGTTGTTTTTACTGAGTTTAGTCAAGTCAAGTCAACTTTATTTATATAGCGCTTTTTACAATAGACATTGTCTCAATAAAGGTTAGGGTTTAGGGTTAGGGTTGAGTATACTAAACTGAAAATGATTAGAAGAAGTGTCCACATACTTTTGGCACATAGTGTAGTTTAGTGTAGTGTGCTAACAACCCTGCCGCCCCCTTTGATGCCCTGACAGATGCTTCTGTGCTCGTCCTGTATTTACACAGGGGTTCAGATGAAGTATAAAATGATGGCAGTGTGTAACATGGGGTCTGTGACACACACACACACACACACACACACACACACTTCACTGCTCTGGAAACACACGAGCCATTTTACATCTGTGCTGTCACGCGTCACACTGCGATTGCTCCCACATACACACACAGCAAGCTACAGTGCAGTGGCGGCGGGGGGGGGGGGAAGGCGACACCTAGAAGTCTATTCATGTCATATGACGGAGCGAAGGGGCTTTTTTGCCCGTCTTCCATCGCACAACAACCATCAATTTAGCTCGGTGGTGGCCGGCTGCAGCTCCGCCGGCCCAGCTGTGTTTGACACAATTTATCTGCTCTAGTGAAGCACATCATTTTTGATTATTAACCTTGCCGCCTGAAAAAAAAAAAAAAAACACGAAGCCCCTCCAGAGGTTACGGGAAATGACAACCTCAGACGCTCAAACGCTGCCTTCCGCGACCCATCATGCACTCGGCTCTTATCGAAAGGTTCATTCGTCGCCTCCTTTGCCTCAGCTCTCAAAAATGCAATCTAAGACACATAGAGAGAGGGAGCGAAACAGGCGGAGGGGGAGTTTGGCTTATGTACACCCGTCCCATTAAATTATAGTGGTTTCTAATAAAAGGTTGAAGTTTCTGCCCACTCATGTGAATGAGGAGTGTGCCAGTCACCCTCTGTTCTGGCTCTCATCACACCACTGTTTCTCATACATTCATTTCCAAGATTTAAAATTAAGGTTGGGGGTGAGTTTACTGAGGTTAGGGTTAGGGCTGGGTACTGGGGTTAAGGTTAGGGTTGGTTATACTGAGGTTAGGGATTAGGGTTAGGGCTGAGTATACTAGGGTTAGGGTTAGGGTTGGGTTTCCTGGGGTAAGGGTTGGGTATACTGGAGGTTAGGGTTGGTATACTGGGGTTAGAGTTTAGGGTTAGGGTTGGGTATACTGGGGTTAGGGTTGGGTATTATTGGGGTTAGGGTAAGGTTTGGTAAAGTTGTTAGGGTTAGGGATTAGGAGTTAGGGTTAGTTATACTAACCCTATATTAGGCTAAGGTTTGGTATACTGGGGTTAGTGTTGAGTGTAATAAGTGGTTAGGGTTGGTTATACTGAGTTTAAGGTTAGGGTTGGGTGTACTGAGGTTAGGGTTCTGGGTTGGTATACAGCAGTTAGGGTTTGGGGTGAAAGATAGGGTTGGCTATACTGTGGTTAGGGTTGAGTATACTAGGGTTAGTTATACAGGGGTTAGGGTTAAGGTTAGGGTTGAGTATGCTATGGTTAAGTTTAGGTTAAGATGTAGGGTTAGGGCTTGAGGTTAGGGGTTAGGGTTCGGTATACTAAGGTTAAGGCTATTATACTGAGCACCAGGATGCACTGTAGCACGATCCACTTTTACACTGTATTGAGTCTGAAAGACCTGCTGGTAAAGTCCTGGCACCAGATACCTTCAGATGTCTCATGGCGTCCATGTCTCACTGGGTCTGAGCTGTTCTGAGTGCAGGTGGGTCCTAATATTTTGGCTCATTACTGTAATGTAACACTCTTGTACAGTTAAACGCAGCACTTGCACTCCTTCTCTTCTTCATTCGGTGCACACCGGTACCATTACGCCGCCCGTCCAATAAATTAAGCCCACTTAGCCTTCTGAATTATGTTATGTTTATTGATGCTCGTATAATTTGATTTTGTGCAAACTCCATTAAAGATTACGCCCCCCTGTCAGAGCGCGTGGCTGCCAGCGAGGGGAAATATAATCGGGTTATAATGGATTTGTTTAGTGCATTACAGTGCCGAGCTGCACACACTGTTGTCATCTTAATAACACAAAGCTACCAGAGACCGGAGCGCAGGATCGATCCCCCCGCCTCCCGGTCCCCGCGGCCCTGCGCATCACCCTGCGCTAAATGACATGCAGCTTTCATAGCCTACGAGCACTTCACGGATATCGGTGCGGTGTATGAGACAGCCAGTGCATGTTTACATGGTAGTAAAACAACCACGTGTTAATATTTAACGCCGCTTTAGATCAGAGCTTCCAAAACTTTTTACAGTTTACATCAAATCTACTATTTTTCTATACTTCTATTTTTGCTACGGTATATTGCCAAAAGTATGTGGACACCCTACTGATTATTGAGATCGGATGTCAGGTGTATAAAGTTAATTATACACAATCAATTATGTTTCCAACTTTTGGCAACACTTATGGCAGGCCTGCATAATTCCCACCATAAACCTTGCCAGAAGAGTAAAGACTGTTATAACTGCAAGGATAGTAAGGGGGTCGCCATAAACATCCAGTCCACTGTTAAACCTCTTTAATTAATCATGTAATCATCCAAACAGTCAAATAGTCAATCACGTGGCAGCTGTCCAGGTAGGCAGCAAGGCAGCTCACTAGGTTTTCAAAACAGACCCAGTGTTTAAAACTACCCGCTTAGCCTGGCACCAACATCACACATGACCAAGTCTGTAATAGAACCCACCACTTGAAATAAAATCAGCAGTGAGGGGTTTAGGGTTTTGAGACTCAGTGGTCCAAGACAGAGATGCCTCAGTTGGGAGTCTTCTTCATGGATCTAGAACACTGAAGCCTACTTTCTGAAAGTGGTAGCGGTGGCGCGTGTGCTAGCCTGCCATCCTGCACGGGCAGCTTGGCTGTAAATGAGATTGACCAAGGGGAAGGAAGTAACAGTCAGCAAGTGTAAACCTTCAAAGTGCATCAATGTGGAACCATTCAGTAGGACATCAAGAAGCTTTCCTGCTGAAACTCGGCGTCTCACTCGGCCCGCACCGCTCGGTGACATAATGTGCGGTTTCCATATCCTCCTCGCGACAGCGGCCGTCCCGTTTCCCGTCATGCAACAGTTGAAGCAGAATAATAACTGGAATTAGGCGCTCGCTGATGATTCCCTGACTCGTCGCTGTGAAATGTCAGCCAACCCTGACTCACGGGCTTCCAGACCATAATCTTCCACAACACTGTCTTCTTTTTTTTTGACACCCGACGGCTTAATTTCAATTTTTTCTGGTCACCCGGGTGGAACCCCATGGTGAGTGTCGCGGTTGGATCCAGATGTTTGTGGGTATTGGTTTTAATGACACGACGTGGGAAAACAGCGATCGGGAGCGCGCGTCATTAGCTCCGCCATCATAACGCTGACATTTCATCTGCGCGAGGACGAATTATTGGACGACGTGGAAATTCGAAGCGCGTTCGGATTGCTTATTAAGCAAAAGTGCATGTGGTTTGATTGATAGAATCCCGCTCGCTTTATAGACTCTTCATCTCTTCCACGGCTCGAGCAGGGAGGAAAGTGAATGAACACCCTGCAGATCTGAAGCTCCAGGAGACGACGCTTCCACAGCTTCTAATTTGGGACCTGCTATCATTGATGAGTTCCTCATCCTGGTCTATGGAAATATTTTGATGGATATTGGAAGGTTTAGGACCCACTGGATAACTGACCTCTTCTTTTAACAAATATAATGTAGAATTGTTTTGCTAAATTTCAATCTGTAGACTGTCACAATATAATATTAAGCTTTGTACTGCTAGTACGCCCACATCCACAGTTTTTCTACAACTAGTCCCAACTCAAGAATGGTTTAATCCAGTTGTTCTCAATCAGGGGGCATCAATAAGTCTTTAGGGGGTCTTGTCACATTTAATAGAGAACAATAAAATGTTAGGTAAAATATCAAGGTGTCTATAAAGTCCATGTACACATCAGCTATATAAACTCCCTCCTTCATATAGTATGTATAGGGGACATAGGCTCACATTCTCATGTACACATCAGCTATATAAACTCCCTCCTTCATATAGTTCTCTAAATGTTCTAACATAAAGAAAGAATTGCATTTGATCGGACTGGAAAATCAATAGACAGGTAGACAGTAGGCACCAATGCAGCTCACTAGGTTTTCAGACAGACCCAGTGTCTCAAACATGGCTTGACATGTTTAGTGTTAGCTGCCACTATCACCTCTGGGATGAATTAGATTGTCCGCTTGCGTGCCTGACCTGACAAATGCTCTTATGACAGAATAGGCACAAATTCTCACAGATATACTCCACAGAATATTGTGAAAAGCTATATATATATATATATAGCTACAAAAGGGAGCCAACTCCATATGAATGTCCTTGATTTTGGATTAGAATCGCCAACAAGCTGATGTTCTGGTGTCCTCATACTTTTGGCCGTATTGTGTGTCTTGTAACTACTTTTAGACGCTTAACTGGAGTCCTCCATCAGTCTGATTGTGATGAATCCCTCCAGGAGAAGATGTAGAGGCTGTGCTCTTTGGGAACTTTATTGAGAATAACCTTCCTCCGATTCCTCCAATAAGCCATTTATACGACTGCAGGAGGTGTTTATCAAGAAGCTTTAATAAAAACCTTGTCGTGCACTTCTGCCGCCGCTTTATCTTTATTTACCTGCTCTACGTGCTCGGCTGTACGGCACTTATTAGGCGCTTTAATACCGTAAAAGGGGCCTGGTGGGCTCTGCCGTCTTTTACAGGAAGCTTTTTCTTCATTCCAGCACTTAGCTTTATTAGCGCACCTCTGTGAGTTAGGAGCGTAGCATGCTAAGAAAACGGCTAATCGGGTTAGCCGGACACCTGCGCGCTGGCTTGGAGAATGAACGGCACACGCCAAAGTCTCCACTTTCAATTATTCATTTAATTAATCATTTATTGAAAGAGTAGAGACTGTTATAGCTGCAAAGATGAAAATTTTGGTTAGTAGAAATTATAGGTATTAATACCTATTAGTATAAAGTTGCAGCTATAACAGTCTTTGCATCTATAACAGTCTCTACTCTTCCAGACAGGCATTTCACAAGATTTTGGAACTTTGCTGTCTGTGGGAATTTGTGCCTATTTAGTTAAAAAAGCATGTGTAAGTTTAGGCACTAATGTTGAATAAGAGGGAATCACAAGATTTTTAGCGCTCATTGTAGCGCCTGTGTCCCCCCGGTCTTGAGTGTGTATACACCCGTCACTACCACCCCTCCCCTCGGCTTCCAAATTCCTCTGTTTAGCCGAGGATGAAGTAACTCCTGCGATGATATTCACTGTTATTATTATTTGTCATTACAGCAATGATAACAGTCTCCAAAAAGCCTAAACAAGCAGCACACGGCCCCCCGATTTTTGTGTACCTCTCCGACAAAGAGAGCAAAACACAACACAAAAAAAGGGACAAAAGCCAGCCATAAACTACTGACCGCGGCATGTCAGACCATGCCACAAATAATACCTTCCACTCTGACTCACTTCCTGTTACTCTGCAACCAGATGCTTTATTTGTGTGTTTTTGTGTTGCGATCGCTCCTACAAATCCTCCAAAAGTCAGACGAGGTCCCCAAAGTCACTCACATGCTACCAAAACCAATTAGCCATAAGTCCAAGTGACAAAGCATTCAGTCAAATGTACAATCAAGTATGTGGACACCTTAGCATGGGCAAGAAAATAGGAGCTCCATTCTACTGAAAAGGCTTTCTGCAAGATTTTGGAAAGTGTCTGTGGAAATTTGTGCCCAAGTAGTTATTTGTGAGGTCAGAGACTATTCATGGACTTCAAAATAAAATTCATCCCTAAAGTGTTCAATAGGGTTGAGGTCAGGGTTCTGTCCAGGCCAGGGGGAGTTTGTCCTCACCAAGTGTCCTCAAGTGCTTCTTTAAGGACCAGGCTTCAAACAGGGCGGTACAGTCATGCTGAAACAGAACACAAACTGCTGCCACAAAGCCACAAAAAAATATATAAATACATTAAAATGAGTAAAAATAGAATTTAGAATTTAGAGGGAAGGATGCAATAAATTCAGCAAAAACATATGAAAGAAAAAAGAAGGAAGGAAAGGAGTAAAGGAAAAAAGAACTACAAGTAGAAAAAAAATTCTGGAAAAATGCACTAAAATAGAGTGAGAAATAAAAGAATAAAATATATAAATAAAATAATAAAAAATATTAAAAATAGAATTTGGGAGAGAAGATGCAATAGATTCAGCAAAAAACATATAAAAAGCAAAAAGGAAGAAAAGAAAATAATTATGGAAAGAAAATGACCAAATTAATTCTTATTAAAAAATATAACAAAATAAAAACAAAACAAAAAAATAAAATAAAAATAAAGCAAAAACAAAAATGGAAAGGAAAGAAAATAAATTAAGAACTATAAAATAAAGAACTAAAGGAAAACAAATAACCAGAAACAGAATTTAAACTGCTGCCACACAGCTGAAAAAGTAATATTTATTTCATATATATTTAGATTTAATACACCTGTTTTATATCTAGCTCAATCACTGAGACATGGGTCCACATACTTGTGTAATGAATGAATGAATTAATTCTGGCAGTACTTGTACCTCTGTTGGATTGTTTAATAGTTGATTTTGTGACTTGGTTTGGGTTCTGCCATGCCTGTAAGCAGCTCTGCGTAAACACATCTGATAATAAACACCTATAATCATACTGTAATCTCATCTGGCACCGAGCACCCCCAGCAGCTAATGGTCCAGCAGGATGGGGACGTTTGTAAGAGGTACGGAGCAGACGGAGCGTGCCTTCTATTTAAGCTCCCACTTCTTCTTTCATTCCTCCCCACACGGCCGTTCCCTCGGGTCAGCATGGCGTCGCGCATTGGCACAAACTTGGTTAACAGATGTCTCTGGGCATCGGACGTGCACCCGCTGTACATTTCACGCATGGCCGGCCACAGATGCGGGTCACTATGGAAACATCCTTCATCTCGGCATCGCGCCGAAACACCCCCCCCCCCCCCCCCCCCCCATCCCAATCGAACCTAATTGTACCATATTGCTTTTCTTGTCTAACAATAAAAGGGGCGGAGCAGGAGGACCTTCACGTAATTACCCACTCACTGAGGCTGGCAGTGAGAGGACGGGCGCGGTGTGACGGATGCTGCTCATTACAGGCCGTGTGGATGAAGAGCAGAATGTCAGATGTAGTGGTGAGTTGAGGAACTGACGATGCTGCGAGGATGAAGAACACGAACCTTCATCTAAACACCGCGAGGACTTTAACGTGAGCTTAGATCAGGAGCTGTTCATAATGCTGTGGGGTTTTAATCTACAAATCCAGAGCTGATCAACAAACCAAACTCAGCAACTACACACAGAGGGAAGGAAAAAAAGAAATACAAGCAAAAAGAAACTCTCAAAAAAAGCTCTAAAATAATGAGGAAAAAATAAATAAATAAAATAAGAATAGAATTTAAAGGAAAGGATGCAAAAAATAATTAAAAATTTCTGAAAAAGTGCACCAAAATAAAGAAAAATTAAACAAAAAAAGGAGGAAAAAGGAAAGAATTTAGAAGACAAGATGCAGGAAATTCAGCAAAAACATAAAAAAGAAAATGGTAGGGAAAAAAAGGATGACAAGAAAGTGAGAAAATAGATTCTCCTTATTTAAAAAAGAAATAAAAACACAAAGAAAGAAAATAAAAGAGAAAAAAAGAAGGAAGAAAAGAAAAAATAATATATTTAAAAATAAGAAAAAAAAAAAAGAAAAAAAAAAAGGGGAACAGGATTTTAAAAAGAATTTTTTACATTAAAAATGGAAATAAATAAAACAAAGCAAAACAAAAGAAGAAACAACGAATGATGAAGAAAGAAAGACGCAATAAATACATTTATTGAAAAAATACAAGAAAAACAAGGAAACGTAGGAACGTAGGAACCTGTTGTTGACGTAGGAACCTATTTATTTATTTATTTATTTATTTATTTATTTTAAGTCTCTAAGCTCATGGTTATGAAGCTCACCAGACTCTTCATTACAGTACAGTACACAGTGTGTAAACTTTTATCTCGGAATAAAATATTAAAACAATTTAAAGTTATTAAATAGAATCTAGTGCTTCCTGTCACATGACTGCAAGTCCTGCAAGATTCAAACCTGAAGAATGAATCAGAACATTTCACAACCCCCTAAATATAGAACGTGGGTCCAGATTTGCAGAAGGACCCCGGATGCCCTTGAAGCCTCGCTGAGTGCGTGTTGTAAATGAGCTCGCCCCCTAACAGGCCCTTGGTATTTCTCGGGGCGCCTCTGCGATCAATTAAAGACCGACTATAATAAATGTATACATTTAGTCCAATTTCAGTCGGCGTGACAAACGGTTTTACCCTTCAGCTATTGACATTGTCTGGGAAAGAGGCGAGCGTCGTCCCTGTTGTGCATTCTGTCTGAGATCTCACCACTTCCCTTTCAGCGCTTTAGACAAGAGCGTGCTTTTCTAAAAAAATATATAAAAATATAAACACACATACACACACACACTGTACAGCCAAAGGTATGTGGACACCCTCCTAATGATTAAGTACAGGTGGGTTTTGCAGTCACACTCATTAATAACAAGTGCATAACATTCATTTTAAACAATAGATCATATGCATTTAACTTAGAGGCAACAGGCTGGGAAAGGCCCTTTCCCATTTTGGCATGACTGAGCCCCAAAGTGCACAAAGCCATGAGTTTTGAGAACCTCCAGTGGCCCTGACCTCAACCGTACTTGTGTTAGTGAGCCAGGCCTTCATTCAACCACACAAATGCTTCTTCACTGTAAAGGCACAAATTCCCACAGACAAACTCACAATAAGTGCAACTGTTTGCAAATAAAGGCGTCCTGCACAATAATCTACCAATATAAATTTTTTTTTCCTGACCGAGGAGATCGAAGCTAACCCATATCCACTCCGAAACATGGGCACCTAGCGTTGCATGCGGAGAGACACACCCTAAGGGCACTCTTCCTCATTTCTGAGCAGGCGCCTCTAATCAGCCAGCAGAGGTTGTAATCGCATTCTGACAGAGAGAGACCCACATTCAGTTCTTTGTCCCGCCTCCCAACTGAGCAACCGACCAATCGTTGCTCATACAGCCACTCAGCCTTGAACCGGTAAGGCAGAGCTGGATTTGACACGATGTACTCAGAATCCAGCTCTGGTTGCAGCGTTTCTTTTTACCGCTGCGCCACCTGAGCGGCCCGATATATAATTTTGAAGGGTTCAAACTCATTCTGGAAGTCACATAATAGAGAGTGAGACAGTTTTTTTGTTTACTGTCTATACAACACGACTGGGGTTTTTACTGGGGTTGAAAACTATGAGCAAATATGCAATAACAGACCATCAGAAAAAGGGTGCAGTTACTTTTGTACAGCGCTGCCTGCAGGTAAAGTGTGACGTTTCTGCAAAGGTAAAATCATGTATTTTTTACCCTCCCCACAAGCTCTGAGTATCAGGAAGGATTTTACTGGCAGTTACTGAAACTGGAGAATTTTCTCCTGCTGCTGCGTTTCAGCAGCTTCACCTTTAACATGTGATTGTGTTCAGTAAGAACGTGGAAAGTTTCTTGTTTTCATTTATAAATGTAATTTATATGTAAGAAGCAGCAGGTTTTACTTCACGCTCAACATGATTCCCACCACCAATTTACTCTGGAAAATCTGATGCAAAACTGCAGCCTGAGCCAGTGTACACCAGCTGTCTTCTTTCTGTCTGTCTGTCTGTCTGTCTGTCTGTCTGTCGGTCTGTCTGTCTGTCTGTCTGTCTGTCTGTCTGTCTGTCTGTCTTTCTGTCTGTCTGTCTGTCTTTCTTTCTTTCTTTTTTCTGTTGTTTTTTCTTACTTTCCTTGTTGTTCTTTTTGTTGTTCTTTGTTGTTCTTTCGTTCTTTCTTACTTGGACAAAATAAAAAAAACAGGAAAAGAAAAAAGTGAAAGAACGAATAAAAACAGTATGCAAGCAAAAAATAAGAAAGAAAGAAAGAAAGAAAGAAAGAAAGAAAGAAAGAAAGAAAGAAAGAAAGAAAGAAAGAAAGAAAAATATCTATTACTTAAGGAACTGACTGGCATTCCCTTTGCCCACCTGCCCCGTGTGTTTTTCTTTTTACTGTATCTGTGGACTAAAATCCCACTGCTGTATCTCATGGTCAGACTCAGTGAGAATAAAATAAGTACTTTATTGTGTGAGGTGTTTTTATTAAATGTGAAGTTTCTTTATTGTTCTGGGTTGGTTCGGGTTGTGTTGAAAAGCTATTCGAGGTTCTGTACCTCTCACTGACCCTGAAAATATCACCCACTTTAGTTTAGGAAGCTATTAATCCTGATTATTACACCCCCCCCCCCCTCCACACACACACAAACACACACACACACACACACTCACACTCTGTCCATCCATGGACCACCCAGATATGGACTGATTGTTTCTGTAAGTTTTGAGTTTATAGGATTTTATTGTTCCCGGTTTTACCTTGTGCAGCGTTTGCTTCATATTAGGTAAGGCAAGTTTATTTGTATAGCACCTTTCATACACAGTGGCAATTCAAAGTGCTTTACATAAGGAAAAAAAAAATAATTAAAAGCATTAAAACATTCCTGAGATCTAGAACCTCAGAAATACTTCTTGCAAACATTTAGTTACAATTAAGACAACATGAAATTAAAACAAGAGAGATAAAAAATTAAGAACATGAAAAATTTAAAGAAAATATAGTAAAAAATACTCTACAATTTAGAAAATATGAAATTAAAACAAGAGAGATAAGCAATTAAGAACATGAAGACTAAAAGAAAATATAGTAAAATTATTATATTATTATTATATTATTATATTTACATTAATAATAAATATTATTATTATTATTATTATTATTATTATTATTATTAGCTTAAGTGAGCATTTTAGAAGTATTTGCATTTCTGTGCTTCTTTTTTGGCAGAAGATGTTTTGAATGGGTTGAAGGAGCAGAGACGATTGCAGTACAGTTTAATGTTTATTATTTATTGTGTAACTGTTGTTCATGCTGCTTTCAGGTCATCCTGCAACTCTTTTTGAGTAATTAACGTGTCTCCTTGTATACATTGAAAAATCTTCTATGGTTCAATCAATGGAGCATTTATATGGCTGGGCACTGATGTTGGTCAGGAAAGCCTCAGTTGGTGTTCCAATTCATTCCAAAGCTGTTCAGAGGGGCTGAGGTCAGGACTCTATGCAGTCCAGGACTCTGGAGTTTCATTAAATTGAGCTTTTCTTCATCCTATCTTTATAGAGCTTGTTTGGTGCACAGGGGTGCAGTCATGCTGCAACAGGAAAGAGTTTTCTCTAAACTGTTGATGCAAAGTTGGTCATATTTATAGAACTTGATATGTGGCACCTACACTAGAATATCTGCCACCGCGCTGCTAATAAAAAAACAGACTGATGGATTTTGCATCGAATGAAGCTACCTGTGGTTCAGCGATGCCACGACAAGAGTAAGAGCGCCGCGGAAGCCAATCCGCTCACATCTCGGGCTCAACGACTGAGCGAAAAAAACGAGGCGGCATCTTTCGACTGCGATTATCCTCCAAAGTACCAATTACCAGCCGTCAGAAAACTACAGCCAGTTGACACTCTACAATAAAGCCAATGATTTCCAGTCGAAAGGACAGAAAATGTTAATATGAGGGGTTGGGAGATAGGGGCGAGGCCGGCTGTAAAAGGAAGTCGGCTAATAAGGTTTAATGACGCGTGACAGGAAGGCGCGCTATGCTAGGGAAACACAGCTGGCTTCATTTTGTAAACTATTTGATATCCACATCTATCCAGCGCACAATTATCAGCTGCTCCAGGGCCACCGGGGACAGTTTAGGTGCTCCAATCAGGGCCCCCAAATTACAAGCAAAATACGTTAATATAATACCTTCAGTCTTGTCTGATTCAGGAACAACCTGAGCGCAAACATGGGGGGCGAGGGTCACCGGCGCTTCATCACGGGAGCTACGGTGAAAATTAGCGCCGAGGGCTGTACGGACACGGAGAGGATTCAGTAGGATAATATACAACACATGGACGAGGGGTTCTGTAAACTGACCGATGATTAATGATTCTAGCTAACTAGCCTCATTATTAAAGTCATTTATCTATCAGGCATTAATTTTTTGTCAAGACAAACCCTTGAAATTTACCCCAAGGGGTAAATAAAGCAGTTGTAGTCTAGTGGTTAAAGTACTGGACTAGTAATCGAAAGGTTGTTGGTTCATTTACGTTCACGGCATTTAGTGGAGGTTTTTTATCCAAAGCGACTTAAAGGACTGTGATTGTATACAGTCTAAGCAATCAAGGGTTAAGGGCCTTGTAGAGTCGGGGCTTAAACCCAATCTTCTGATTACTGAACCAGTACCCTAGACTACAGCTTCCCCCTTGCCAGGTTGTCACTGTTGGGCCCTTAACCTTTAATTGCTTAGACAATATATTATCACAGTACTGTAAGTTGCTTTGGGTAAAAGCTTCTGCTAAATGTAAAAAAATAATTACATTTACATTTTAATTTACATTTACATTTACATTTAGCAGACGCTTTTATCCAAAGCGACTTACACAATGAGCAATTGAGGGTTAAGGGCCTTGCTCAGGGACCCAACAGTGGCAACTTGGTGGTGGGGCTTGAACTGGCAACCTTCTGTTTACTAGTCCAGTACCTTAACCACTGAGCTATCACTGGCCCCAATAATAAATAATAATAAATAATTATAATAATAAATAATAATAAATAAATAATAATAAATAAAAAATGATCTATAGGAATGATGTAGGTTCATGTATGATTCCCGAGTCTGATAATTTTGAGCCGAAAGGCCGCTTTGCATGTAGACAAAAAAAGAAGAAGGAAGGAAGAAAAATCAGCAAGAAAGAAAAAAGAAAAAATGGAAAGAACGAATAAAACAACAAACAAGCAAGCAAGAAAAAAGAAAAACACAAGAAGACAGCAAGAAAAAAAGACAGAAGCAATAGAAAGAAAAGAAAGAAAAAGAAAACAAATATAACAAAGAAAAACAAAAAAGAAAACAAAGAAAAAGAAACAAAGAAAGAAAAGAAAGAAAAAGAAAAGACAAAACACAAGAAGGCAGCAAAAAACCATAAAATAGATCAGCAAGGAAAGAAAAAAGAAAGAAAGAAAACAAAAAAAAAGAAAGAAAAAAAAGAAAAGAAAACAAAGATAACAAAGAAAACCAAAAAAGAAAACAAAGTAAAAGAAAGAAAGAAAACAAAGAAAACAGAAAACATAGAAAAGAAAGAAAGAGAAAAGAAAAGAAAAAACACAAGAAGGCAGCAAAAAAAAAAAACATATAAAATAGATCAGCAAGGAAAGAAAAAAGAAAGAAAGAAAAAACGATTTATTATTTTAGGAACTGACTGGCGTTCCTGTTGCCCACCTGCCTCATCTGTTTTTGTTTGGTTGACTGTATCGGTAGACTAAAATCCTGCTGCTGTTTCTCTCGGTCGGACTCATTGAGAATAAGATCAGAACTTTATTGTGTGATGATTAACGATTAACGATTTTAGCTAACTAGCTTCATTATTAAAACCATTCGTCTATCAAACATAATTTTTTTGTCAAAACAAAGCCCTAAAATTTACCCCGAGGGGTAATAAAAACGATCTGTGGGAATGACCGGGTTCAAGTATGATTCCTGAATCTGATGATTTTATTACAGTGATTCAGCAGATTCTGTGAATCGTACTTTAGCTCTGAAGATTCGAACGTCAGTTTATCGTGAGTCGAGCGGCTCTGCGTTTCTAATTTGCCCAAGCGCCCCCCACCCCCCCACACCGTTCTAAATATTTGACAGAAAGTATTTATCAGCAGAGATGCTGTGTATGAAGCCTGAAGGGTTTCCTGTGCACTCTGAGGTCAGTGTGTAAACACACGACTGGAAGGAGCTGGTGTGGTGTAACGTGGTGCTTGACGGCTCTGACCGGCCGCTCGCTAAACACGTTCGCTTCGGTGACGGATTTATTAAGACACGACAGATCCTGATACTTTTTTACTCTGTGGATCAAAAAGAATTCATTTGTTAACATAAAAGTGGCAGCAGAACCGAATTCATGTATCAGAAGTATGTAGACACCTGACTTTTGGTTTAGACTTTAGATTTGGTTGCCAAATCTATTTTTTTTTACTCCCCCTGCCTCCTCCCCAAACAAACACACCTGCTTCAGTTCACTTTCTCAAAGAGTTTGTTTTGTTCCTCCCCTGTCTGTTGTGTTTATGGACGGCTCCTGACCCTCTGTGATCTAGATCAGGATACTATCTCTTTATGCAAATGAATTACTGAATGTAAAAGCACTTAAGTGATGACTCAGGTACTAAGTAGTAGCCCTGTTTCCAACTGGCTAGGGAGCAAGGTTTGGCGGATCTCTGATTGTAACAAGTTTGGTATGTTCTCCACATGTCCGTGGATCAAAAAGAATTAATTTGCTAATATAAAAGTGCCATTGTTCGACATCCCAATTAAAAACCATGAGCATTAATATTTTGTTGCCAAATCTATTTTACTCCCCCTTCCTTTCTCCCTAAACACACTCAGCATGCAGGTGTTGATGCTGCACAGAACCTGGGTTCGAATCCTGCCTCGGTTTACTTTCTCAGAGTTTGGTTTGGGTGACTCCTGACCCTCTGTGATCTAGATCAGGATAATGTATTTTAATGCACTGAAGTGATAACTCAGGTCCTGATTGGTGGCTGTGTTTCCAATTGGCTATGGTGCAAAGTTTTGGGGACCTGGGTTGGAAACGTGTGTGGGGGGGGGGGGGGGGGGGGGGGGGGTCTCCGACTGTAAAGAGTTTGGCATGTTCTCCATATGTCTGTGGATTGAAAATAATTTATTTGTTAATATAAAATGTCATCAGAACAAAATTCATGTAGCAAAAGTATGTGGACACCTGAATTTAGGCCATTGCAAAGCCATGAGCATTAATATTGGGTTGCCAAATCTATTTTAACTCCCCCGCTTTCCTCCCCAACTAATTACACTTAGCATGCAAGTGTGGATGCTGCACAGCTCCAGAACCTGGGTTAGAATCCTCTTCTTTGTTACTCCCTTTTCTGGACGGCTCCTGACCCTCTGCGATCTAGATCAGGATACTGTCTTTTAATGCAAACGAATGAGTGAAAGTAAGTCATGACTCAGGTCCTAAGTGGTAGCCCTGTTTCCAACTGTCTAGGGTGCAAGGAGCTAACCATGTTGGGGGGTCTCCGATTGTAAAAAGTTTGGTATGTTCTCCACATGTCTGCATGACTTTTCTGTAGTTATAGTTTCACTTAAATTTCCTATAGGGAAATAGGGAGTGTGTGATAGTCTAAGAAAGAGGGTGTGTTCCTTTGATCTGTGCCCAGTCTTTTAGGTAAGCTCTGACCCCACCAGGACCCTGATCAGGACATATTGAAGAAGATGAGATAACATCACTTATCAGGCTTGTATATGAAGGCCCTTATCAGAGTGACCTTTGTGATAAACCACAGCTGTAGCTGGCATGATGGGTCACAGATGCCCACACTCTTCATTATGACCTTCACTGAGGGTGTCGGTCCACATTCTGGGCTGAATCGGGGCGACTGCAGGTCTGTCCGCTCTAAACAACCGGTTCTCACTTGTTTTCGTCCAGTCGATACTAACGGCCGAGCGTTTAGCGCTGGCCACAGTGTGCAGGTGACACTAATTATCAGCAGATGACAGTGGCAGTCCCTGGCGAGCACCAGATGGCCATACACGGGTCACACAGCAACCCGAACGTGTGAGTGTGTGTGTGTGTTTGGGGTGAGGGGTTTGGCTTATGATCGTCGATATCTCCTCCCTCTGCATGTCGAGGGCAGAACCACTAATGACAGGCTAAGATTACCAGCAGGACCAGCAGGTGGAGTGTGTGTGTGTGTGTGTGGGGAAGGGGGGGGGGGGGGATTGCTAGAGAGTGCAGGGGTAGACACGGGGGGCACAGATGACTGTATGTTACGTACATTAATTGTATGTTACACTGAGGTATTACTTTTGAATGACATGGTGCAGCTGGTGGTGTGGATGCCACACAGAATTTGGGTTCTGGAGACCTGGGTTCAAATTTTATATTTGATCACTGTGTAAAGGAGTTAGGAGTTAGGAGTTTGGAGTTTGGAATGCTCTTTGCACGTGTGTGTGTGTGTGTGGTGTGTGTATGTGTGTGTTAGGACAGCATGGAAAATGCTAATAGAATAAAAACGCAGTGTCCCTTACATTTACTTAGACTTTTATTTGATGTCAGACAGGATGAACCTGAGATATTTCATGTTTTATCTGCTCAACCTCATTTCATTTATTAACAAACCTTCATTCCTGCATTTCAGGCCTGCAACACATTCCAAAAAAAGTTGGGACGGGGCAGTTTAAGGCTAATAATGAGGTGAAAAAACTAAATAATAATGCAATAAACAGGTGATTGCTCATCAGAAGCAAAATGATCTAGCGGAACTCTTGAACACAGCACTGAACGCACACTTCTGAGCCCTGTGGATTAAACCAGGTCAACAGTAGGTGCTCAGTCATGTCCCTTAAGAAGAACTAAAGTTAAAAATAGACCGGGATTTAAGATTAAGGTCTTTTTGTGAAATGTCACTCCTGGTTAATTTCCCTACAGGTTAATTAACATCTGAAAATGACCTTTAGCACTGACAGTGGAACTTTATCTAGAAAGTCGAGGTTATAAAACGGTGTATTCGGAAACATCGACTGTGTACACGTAAACAGAATCATAAGATCAGGGCAAGATTATTACGGCAAGATTATTATTATTACTTTTTGCATTTTTGCATTGTCATTATCACGTTATAATAATAATAATAATAATAATAATAATAATAATAATGATAATAATAAAATAATAATGATAATAAAATAATAATGATAATAATAATAATAATAAAATAATGATAATAATAAAATAATAATAATAATAATAAAATTATAACAATAATAATAAAAATAATAATAATGATATTGATAATAATGATGAGGGTGATGATGATAATAATAATAATGATAATGATAATGATAATGATAATGATAATGATAATGATAATAATAAAATAATAATGATAATAATAAAATAATAATGATAATAATAAAATAATAATGATAATAATAATAATAAAAGAATAATAATGATAATAATAAAATAATAATAATTATAATAAAATTATAACAATAATAATAAAAATAATGATATTGCTAATAATAATAATAATAATGATGATGATGATAATAATAAATAATAATAATAATAATAACAATAACAATAACAATAAAAATTTTCTGTCCCAGCATAAATCCACTGTATTTGCACCAAATATTATTAACATAAACATTTAAACATGATGATGAAACTGTGGCCATGGTGGTGATTTTCTGACTCAGGATATTATGGATTCCACTCTCTATTAGTACATTCCTGAGGTGTATGTAAGATCATGTGTACAAAATTCATCAGGAAAAATTTGGGTTTATATAGCAGGACAATAATTTTGAACCCTCAATGCTCTCTGTATTCTTTCAACATTCCTGCCAGCACCTTGACCGGACACTAGGAGTCACCGTTCAAAGTGGCAAAAAGGCAAATCCTTATCAGAGCTTTCCTCCCTCAGACACGGCCACTTGTGTCTGTTCGGATCCTAGGTACTTGGCACCTCACGTCCTGTCTCACCCACTGTTCTCGGTGATGATGGACTCACCGGAACCCTGATCAGGATGAAGCACTTACTAAAGGATAAATGAATGAACAGTTGCAAATGTTCACCGGGAGACCGATGTTGTCATCAGGCGAGAGTGTGTGAGCGTGTGAATGCAGGTGTGTTTACGTGTGCGGGCGGGGCGTCTCTCAGGACGAGCCCCTCTGAGCTAAATCATTTGTTAAACAGCGGGTCAGGTCTCTCGCTCCGTCATCCAGATGGCCAAATTAAACCTTGTTGCAGGGTTATCCCTCCCTCCCTCCCTCCCTCCCATCTTCTGCCCCCCCCCTTCTCTCGAACCTGCCGTTTATTTACGCAGGGCCGAGCCCCGGGCCGGCCCAGGGAAGTCCGTTTTAATTGTGAGCAGCTGTACTATCACAGGATCCTCATTAAGAGGGCAACGGCTTTGCACACTCATTCATAATCCGCCACGGATAAATAGTGGCAGCTCCTCCACGCTACTGAATTACCAGATTGTTTGAGCGGCCTAATTTTTGGCCTCTTTGTTTATGAAAGCTTAAACCGCCTGACGTGATTAGCGCCCACAACGCCGATACTCTCTCCCCGCCACGTACTGACGGGCCCTGAGCTCATGTGGCACGGGGCCAGTTTTGCATATTTGGCAGCGCTTCATGCAATATGCAGTCGTTTATCCTATTAGTCAGTCCGACTGTCCGGACCTGGTTCTCTTTTTTATTATTATTATTTTCTATAATTTTTTTTCCATCAGTGCTCTCCTGGACATTTCATTTAAACATTAGGGAGTGTATTTGGGAAACAAACTGATCTTGCTTATGCTAGGCTTAGCTCAGTGCAGAGGAATGAAGCTTAGCTGATAAATAATACCCCCGTGAGTTCTTATTTTTCACATTGTGAACATCATTATGGGTTGATTTTAACATACATTAACTGGACAAAAGTATTCGGATGCCCCTGCTCATTTTTTAATACATGTGTTTCAGCCACAACAATCACTAACAGGTGTGAGAAATCAATTATATGTATAAAAAAGATTACATGCTTCCAACTTTGCCGCAACAGTTTAGGGAAGTCCTTTTCCTGTACAAAGCAAGCTCTATAAAGAGTCCTGACCTCAGCCACAATGAACAGCTCTGGAATGAACTTGCACATTGATTGAGGCTTTCTGGACCAACATCAAACCATATAAATGCTTCCTCTTTGGACTGAATGGGCACAAATTCCCACAGAAATACTTCCTATACTTCTAAGTCTTGTGAGAAGCCTGCTCATAAGATGCCGTATCTTACCCCAGATTACAATCAAGCCAAATTATTTCATGGCAAATAAAAGGCTTTTTTTATAATTGTGACCAAATACAGTGCAAGCAATTGAGAGATAAGGGCCCAACAATGGTAACATGATGGTAGGGCTGGAACCAGCAACCTTTTAGTCACAAATAACCACCAAGCCTTCACTATAATATAACTGATTTTATGCAGCGGTTAGAAATGGGTGTGGCTGAAATACTTAAATATGGCTCAATTCTAGAACTACAAAAGTTAACCACATACTTTTGGTTATATTCTTTTGGCAGTACATGCATGTACCTGAACTGTAGATGCAAAGCTCCATATTCACCCTAAGGAACCTTAAATGCCAACAGCCTACTTAATAAAACACTCATAAGTTGAATGATATAATTAATGGAAGCTACAACACACACACCTACTTTAATAGATGAATGTAGAGGCTCCGTCTCAAATGCAAAAATACTCGTCCATGTTTTGACCCCCCATTCCTTTCTGCATTGGTTGGGAGTTTTCCAAACTCTGTTACCTGAGTCGTGTTTTTAGCTGCTTTACACTTCAACATCTTGGACAGTTTGATTAAGTGATTACTAACTGAATTGCCGTAGGATTGCAAGGACGCCTCATAGCGCGGATTAACCAGTAAACGTGAGGCACTTGGAAGCTAAAGATAATAGATAATATTATCTATTAATAATAGATGCAATGTAGATAATATTTCTGTTCATTTGAGGGTGAACTGACCTCTGCCAGCAGGATGAGACAGGCCGGTCGTTCCAGCTCGTCCTCTATTTGTTAACATGCTTTATGCGAGTGATGGCAGGAGGCTTTAGATGCCCCCTTTTTTGTCAAATCTCTGTGTTGATATGTAAATTCGTCATGGCTTTTCAGGTCCGCTAAATGTTTCCACAGTCCGGTTTTATTATAAACTCTGGCCCACGCTGAAAAATGAACATGAAAAAACAGCAAAAGTAGCTCGAGCGTCCGAGCGCCGAGGAGGAGGAGGACCACACACGGTGTTCGGAGAAGTGGACGTATTCCGTTCCTCGTTGTTGTGGACGGCTCCGTTCGACTAAACAAGGGCTAAGACTGCTGCTTATTTTTGGGTCATTTGTTGCTAAATATTGAGCTTTTGTGTTTTTTTTGTCTAAACAGAGATGCCGTGGTACGTTGCGGTGACATCCTGCGGTGACATGAGGATGCTAACGGTGCAGATGAAAAATATTTACAGTCCAGATTTATTAGCAACTGAGGAAAAAATGGGTCGAAATTAAATATATATATATATATTAGGTATTTATGTGTGTATATATATACACTGATCAGCCATAACATTAAAACCACCTCCTTGTTTCTACACTCACTGTCCATTTTATCAGCTCCACTTACCATATAGCACTTTGTAGTTCTACAATTACTGACCATAGTTCATCTGTTTCTCTACATGCTTTGTTAGCCCCCTTTCATGATGTTCTTCAATGGTCAGGACCCCCACAGGACTACCACAGAGCAGGTATTATTTAGGTGGTGGATCATTCTCAGCACTGCAGTGACACAGTCCACTCTATTAGACACTCCTACCTAGTTGGTCCACCTTGTAGATGTAAAGTCAGAGACGATCGCTCATCTATTGCTGCTGTTTGAGTCGGTCATCTTCTAGACCTTCATCAGTGGTCACAGGACGCTGCCCATGGGCCGCTGTTGGCTGGATATATTTTTGGTTGGTCGACTATTCTCAGTCCAGCAGTGACAGTGAGGTGTTTCAAAACTCCAGCAGCATTTCTGTGTCTGATCCACTCATACCAGCACAACACACACTAACACACCACCACCATGTCAGTGCCACTGCAGTGCTGAGAATGATCCGCCACCCAAATAATACCTGCTCTGTGGTGGTCCTGTGGGGGTCCTGACCATTGAAGAACAGGGTGAAAGCAGGTTAAAAAGGTATGTAGAGAAACAGATGGAGTACAGTCAGTAATTTAGAACTACAAAGTGCTTGTATATGCTTCTATATATGGGAATGGTGTTCTATCCATTATAAAAAAGTTCTCAGAATAAAATGAATCATTTACTTTAGCACAGAAAACATTTCAGGGTAGGTTGGTAGGTGGTGTGGTGTGCCAGCCTGGCACTCAGGATTAAAGGTGAGAAGCGACATGCTTATTATCAGCCTGCCGCAGCTCCTCTTCTTCTTCTGAGACTCTCTGATCAATAACAACCTCCTGCTCTTAATTTGGCCCTTCATTATGGAGGCCTCGTTCGGAAGACGGATGCGCTATTAATATTAGATGAAGATGATGGGTCATGCACGCGCACTTACAGGCCACAGGAGGAAGACTTCCACACTAAATGAGACGGCATAAATCAAGAGGCCGTGCCGGCTGACAGGACGGAGCGAGCTGGGTGATCGGAGGAATTAACGTGTTGGGGGGCTTCGGGAGGGTAGAACGTCGGGTAGAACAGGGTGGAGTTTGGATTGGGGAACAGTTTGCTGCTGTAGAACCACATCGTGTGCATTTAGGGGGTGTCGTCTTCCCACAGGATTTCTGAGTGTGTCTGTGGGAATTGGTGCCAATTCAGGTAAAAGGGGCATTTGTGAGGCGAGGTGAGGGAGGGAGGGAGGGAGGAAGGACAAAAAGGAAGGAAGGACACAAAAGGAAAGGAACAGAAGAAAGAAAGGAAGGAAGGAACATGTGAAGGAAGGAAGGAAGGAAGGAAGAAAGGAAGGAAGGAACAGGGGAAGGAAGGAAAGAAGGAAGGAAACAAGAAAGGTAGAAAACAAGAAAGGAAGGAAGGAACAGGGTAAGGAAGGAAGGAAAGAACAGGGGAAGGAAGGAAGGAACAGGGGAAGGAAGGAAGGAACATGTAAAGGAAGGAAGGAAGGAATGAACAGGGGAAGGAAGGAAGGAAGGAAGGAACAGGGGAAGGAAGGAAGGAAGGAACAGGGGAAGGAAGGAACAGGGGAAGGAAGGAAGGAAGGAAGGAAGGAAGGAAGGAAGGAAGGAACATGTGAAGGAAGGAAGGAAGGAAGGAAGGAAGGAAGGAAGGAAGGAAGGAAGGAAACTAAAGTAAAGGAACAGAAGAAAGAAAGCAAGGAAGGAACATGTGAAGGAAGGAAGGAAGGAAGGAAGGAAGGAAGGAACAGGGAAGGAAGGAAAGAAGGAAGGAAACAAGAAAGGAAAGAAGGAACAGGGGAAGGAAGGAAGAAAGGAAGGAAGGAAGGAAACAAGAAAGGAAGGAAGGAACAGGGGAAGGAAGGAAAGAAGGAAGGAAACAAGAAAGGAAAGAAGGAACAGGGTAAGGAAGGAAGGAAACAAGGAAGGAAGAAAGGAAAAGGGGAAGGAAGAAAGGAAGGAAGGAAGGAAGGAAGGAAGGAAGGAAGGAAGGAAGGAAGGAACAAAAGAAAGAAGTGTACATCAAGGACTAGTTGTCGCACTAACGTGGCTTCTAAACTTCTCCAAGTGTCGGATGAGTTTCTCCAAGCCGGCACGATACGAACTGTTTACACCGAGATCTTCATCCAGCATCTGCCAGTTCAGGTCAAGGTCAGACGAGCAATGGCAGCATGCCGTAATGCGTGTGGGTACGGCAGACGGTGAGGGGGGACACCGCAGGGCTCCGGTTGCTGGCCGCAGATCGATGCAGGGAGGCGGCCGGCCGATGGCGGGGCCATCCGATGCACCGCGCTGGGACCGGCTCGCATAAACCCAGACGGATAAGTGTCCCATTAACGGGCCGACGGCGTTGCACAGGGCGCGAAAGACGAAGGATGTCTGGGGCGTCGGGACTGTAGGAGCTGGAGGTCTCAGACACAAACTACACTGGGACAAGTGTGTTACTCAAAATGGTAAATGCTGGATAATGGGGGAAGGTGGGGAGCAATTAGCACGATCCCACATGCATTAGCCACTGGTGTTAGCTTTCGCTTTCCATAAATAACCATAATGTTGGAGCGTTTACCGAGCTAATGCAGAAGGTAGGGAGTGATCAGCATGCTCCTACTTGTATCAGCCACAAAACAAACATCTACCTTACTTTAAATTTAAATCACGCTGAAATACATGGTACAATTTTACCAGTTGATTCTATAAATTCTAAAAGAGATGTCTGGGTCAATAGCTTTAGCATTCATTGCTAATTCATGAGTAGAACTTAGTGGAACAAACACCCTATAGTTCTTGAGTTAGAATCTCAGCTCTGCTATCAGCCGGTCAGGCTCCTGCACAGACACACGAGTGGCTGTATGTCTGTAAGGGAGGAACAGTGGATGAAACAGGGTTCCTCTGTTGACCGCTTGAGGTGCCTCTGTTACCCCTTTTCCACCAAAAAAAACCATGGTTCTAGAACCGGTTCTGTTCAGGTTTCTCTGAACCTTGGTGTTTTGTAGAGAACCGACGCGCGTTTCCACCAGTTTTTGAGAACCAAGCCAGCGTCATCAACGGTGGGCGTTATTACTAAGAGTTTAGAGCAGTATTAACATGGCGGAGTGTGCAGATTATGTGCGAGCATTTGTGCTGCTGTTACAGATGTTTGTTTTTATGTAAAAAGCAGCGATCTAACAATCAGTGATAAGAAGACGTGACGTGTTTGTCTCAGTTGTTGTTTTCTGTAGTTCACTGATGTGAGAAGCGTTTTGTGCTTCGCTTTCACCGCGACTCTCGGCGCAAATAGAGGATTTACTCAGCGCTCAACTCGAGAGATAAAACATCATTAAAGTTCCACATCACGAACATTTATCTGTGTTTGTCTCAGTTGTTGTTTTCTTTAGTTTATTGACGTGAGAGGAGTTTTGCGCTTCGCTTTCACCGCGACTCTCGGCGCAGATAGCCGGTTTACTCAGCGCTCGACTTGAGCGCTAAAACATCATTAAAGTTCCACACACGAACAAACATCTGTGTGAAATAACCATCAAATCCACTCTAAAATACCACATGTATCTGTGTTTAACTGGATTCACTTCATGTGTGTTTCTGCAGCTCGGGGAGTTGAAAAAGCTTCACGCTTTATTATTCACGTTAAGCGTGTTTCGTTCTGTCCGGGTCACTTTTATCACGTTATATCACACAATTCACCTTTTTAAATGCACTTTGAAAATGTCAGCTGCAAACTGGCTAAACATTTAATCAGGTGAAGTTTAAAAGATAAAAATGCAGCGATAAGCTCCATACGAGACACCAGCTGACGCCATTATTGCTAACGCACTATGCTGTACAACATGACACGCCCACTGACGGACGTCACGGTTCGGGCTGAAAAACCAAGTATTCTGTGGTGCCAGATTGGCCCGCTAGTTCACTGTCTGGAACCTCTTTTTTCCGGTGGAAACACGCGGAACCGGTTCAAAATCAAGTTCGGGAACCGGAACGGGCTCCGTGCCGCGTCGGTGGAAAAGGGGTAAGTGTGGCTCTCTGGGAGGGGTGGGACCTCACAGGGGGGTGTGGGTTGTGACAGCAAAGAGAGAGACGAGTTCCAACTGGACATTGAAACTGTTATATTGTTTATATTGTTATATACTGTATGTGTTTATCAGCCCCAGTAGGCTCAAGCTCGAGCAGTGAATTCTCCAAGGCTCTATTACATTCTATTCTATTTATTCATTTATTTATCATCCCATATGAATAAATAAAACATATAAATATCAGTCATTTTGAACCTTACCAATCAGGATCTAGCAATTTCCTTGTACTGTATGCCAGAACCTTGACAGAAATCCAAAAGTGTGAAAATACAGTCAGGAATGGTGGACCTGATAAAATCCCCCCACAAGCTTAGTGACATTTCTTCCCAGTGCTCAAAAAAGAACCATCAGAAACATTTAAGAATCTGCCCCATTCATTCTGTAAGATTTAATTTGGAGTTTGGCGATGAGAAGCCCCCGGATTATCCTTTCTAATGTTCTGTGGGATTAACAGATTATTTTGAACACCAAGGTTATGACGTGGGGTTATTTTGCTGTGTCATGACCTGGATTTGTAATTAAGGGGACGAAAAGTTCCACTCACGATAAGTATATTTTTGAGGGGAATGTAAGCTCATCTGTTTGTGAGCTGAATGTGAGGTGCTCACTGTCCACTCTGAAATACACTTCTACCTGGTTGGTCCACCTTGTAATTGTAAAGTCAGAGACGATCGCTCTTCTATTGCTGCTGTTTGAGTCGGTCATCTTTCAGTTCAGTTTCAGATCTACATCAGCGGACACAGGACGCTGCCCACAGGGCACTGTTGGCTGGATATTTTTGGTTGGTGGACGATTCTCAGTCCAGCAGTGACAGTGAGGTGTTTAAAAACTCCAGCAGCGCTGCTGTGTCTGATCCGCTCATACCAGAACAACACACACTAACACACCACCACCATGTCAGTGTCACTGCAGTGCTGAGAATGATCCCCCACCTAAATAATACTCTGGTGAAAGGGAGCTAACAAAGCATGCAGAAAAACAGATGGACTACAGTCAGTAATTGTAGAACTACAAAGTGCTTCCATATGGTAAAATAGACAGTGAGTGTAGAAACAAGGAGGTGGTTGTAATGTTATGGCTGATCAGTGTATACATATATAGTGTGTGTATGTGTGTGTATAATGTGGATCTCTGACATGCATGAGTTTCCGTGACAGGCAACGCAGCAGATGACACCCTGTGGTCTGATTCATAAACAAGGAGATAAAACAAACCGGCCCACACACACTGAGGGCTGAGAGAGAGACAGAGAGAGAGAGAGATGCACTGACATTCCTGATTCATTGATTCACTGATTCATTGATTCACTGACTCATTGTTTCATTAGTTGATTCATTCATTCATTCAGTCATTCTTTTCCACTTGCCACATTATGGGTGTAAGGTAGCAATATGGAACAGGGTGACACACGGGGCAACACCCACATAAACATGAAACACATTCAGACACTCACTTACACCTTAGAGCAACTAACAATAGATGTAACGATCTATGTTACTCGCCTTTGGCTCATGCCTGCAACCAAATCCTGGAACAGTGTTTGTGATCCACCCTCCTAGTCCCCCTGCTTGAGTTTTTGGTGAATCTGGTGAGGTATTTAACGCCGTGTTGTGTGCACCAGAATTTAGTGACACAAGTTGCTTAGATGATGAAGGGGAGATGAATCAGAACAGGAAATGATCTCTTGTGAGGATCTGTGTGTGGCCAAGACTGGAGGCCATAAACAAAACCCTTCTTTGTGGCTGCATCCTCATCTCTCTCTCTCTCTCTCTCTCTCTCTCTCTCTCTTTACTTTTTCATGCTAGGTCTCTTGTCTAGGCGAATGAACCAAATCTGAACTGAATGAACTGAGAGGGACAGAACTGACTGCCCAATCACCTGGGAGAGCTTTTACACACACACACACACACACACACACACACACACACACACACACACACACACACACACTCATAAAAATGCCAGATTTCTTAGAAGTTCCTGAACAATGTTTGAGTCCTTTCAAATTGTCACTTCTTTCTTGAGAAGTGTTCCAGAACTCTTGAAACATGTTCCAGACATCTTGAGAAGTATTCCAGAACTCCTGAAACATGTTTCAGGCGTCCAGACGTCTGGTCTTGAGAAATGTTTTAGACGTCTTGAGAAATGTTTCAAAACTCTTGAGAAATGTTCCAGAACTCTTGAGAAATGTTCCAGAACTATTGAGAAATGTTCCAGAACTCTTGAGAAATGTTTTAGACGTCTTGAGAAATGTTCCAGAACTCCTGAGAAATGTTCCAGAACTATTGAGAAATGTTCCAGAACTATTGAGAAATGTTCCAGAACTCTTAAAGAATGTTCCAGAACTTTTGGAACATGTTCCAGGCGTCTTGAGAAGTGTTCTAAAACTCTTTAAACATGTTCCAGACGTCTTGAAAAGTGTTCCCGGAACTCCTGAAACATGTTCCAGACGTCTCCAGATGTCTTGAAACATGTTCCAGAACTCTTGGAACATGGTCCAGACGTCTTGAGAAATGTTCCAGAACTCTTGAAACGTTCCAGCATTCTTGAAAATGCTGAGTAAGTAAAACCATAGAACCGTAGTTCCACAGTTCCTAGTTCACTATGTTTCTTAAAAGGTCCAGGAGTGCAAAGTGGTTTCTTCCCAACTCCCAAAAACAAGCCAAGGGGAACTGATTACTTCTAATTGTCGCTAGTTGCGAGTGTGTGTGTGTATGTGTGTGTGTTCCAGGTTTGAGATCAATGTTTCCGGGTGGTACTGGACCCACTGTGACACTGACCCTGACCTGCAGTGGTTAATAATAAATAAATGATGTTTTGGTTCACAGTGAATCCTATAACGTGACCCGGCTCAGATATTTCAGTCCCTTACTGGCATCACTCCACTGTAAATAAAAAAGTTCCCAATAAAAATTTCCAAAACAATAAAAGCATAATTTTACCCACGGTTCCAGCCAACAGGGGGGACGAGGAAAATGGAAATGAAAATAAATATCAAGAAAAACAAACCGTAAAAACATTAAGCAGCGACAAACAAACAGAAGATGTGGATTTGCCGCAGGGCCCGGAGCTGTGTGGAGCCCAGAAATAGTCCGGCAGCCTTTGATCAGCCCGGACAGATGTTCAGGAAGTGAGGCTCGATCTCTGACCCTTCAGACCAGCAGATGAGTGGATAGAGGAGCGAGCTGGAGCTCGGCCACGGCTGTCATGTGCTCGTAACAAAACTCAACAGCATTTTTAGATACACCCCTCGAGCAGTTTATTAGGTACGGCTCCTAGTTCATTTATAAGCTACACCAACCATAGAGATTAACCTTGTGGGTATACAATCACTGACAGAGTACTTTCCGTTGCTCAGTACACCTTGTCAACCCCCTAGCGCCCTCACAGGACCCCCACTGACCAGTTAATGTTTAGGTGTAAGACCATTTTCAGCCCTGTGATCACAATAACACTGGAACGACATGGTACTGTTTGCTGTTCTGCTATGAGCATCAGGTGCAGCAGTGTTGTTGGGATTTTAAAACACTGTTTAAAATAAATAGCCACTTTATTGGGAACACATACCCCGTTAGCACTGGTTGTAGCTGTGTAGCGTTCCTCCGTGTGTGACATCAGCCAGGGCAGAGCAGATCCCATAATGCCATGCGGGCATAGATGACATTTTTGTGGGATAAAAAGTGTGTTTTAAGGTTAAAAAGGTGCCCTTTTTTAATCCTAGAAAGGGCATTAATATACCTCAGTCATTTAACCATTCATGGCATTATTTAAAACAGCCAATCCACCTTTTGCAGGTGGAAGGAAATCTGAGTACCTGATATAAACCTATTTAGACACTTAGCAAAGGTTTGGAACTCCACACGGAGAGTTACCAGGTGAGAAGGTAAGGACTGACCTGTATGTCACCAACCCAACCTGCTGTACCCCAGTGCCGCCCCGTGGTGCCTTATATTCCAGGACATACGGTGTGTGAGCGTGTGTTAGAGGTGCCTGGCACTTTTCCAGCAGTGTGGTTTCAGTTTCACAGCTCAGCGATGGTGCAGTGACAGAAAGCTGCTACATCCTTCTGTACAATACGCAGCATCATAATGGCAGAGTGGATTATATCAGTTGTGGGTGGTAAGAGACAGACACAGGACACTACAGAGCACATCAATTATTTCTGCCCTGCTGGGGGTAGCGCGGGGTGCAAAAACATCCTCTGGATCATACACGGCTGAGGAAGGGTGTCTGGGGTGAAATGTATTTTAAAAGGTACTAACATTTACATTCTCTGTAAAATCCCTAATTTGTAACTGTCCCCAGTGTGGACACCTGACCATGAGATTGTTGGACATCCAATTGCAAAACTATATTTTTGGAATTGCCCCCCTGTTGTGTCTGTGGAACTTCGGAAAATTGTTGTGAGGTCAGGCACTGATATTAGCCATGAAGGCCTGGCTCACAATCATAATTCGAATTCATCCCAAAGGTATTCATTGGGGTTGAGGTTAGGGCCAATAAAGTTTCTTTTTTGGTAGGTAAATGTGTAAGTGTGTTATGGTCTGCAGTACACATGCTCTGTCCTCCTAGGTGGTTTCTTTATTTCTGGGTGGTGCTGAATGCACTTTGACCAGGATGATGCATTTAGTAAAAATAAATAATGAATTTATTTCCTGACAGGAGTTCCAGGTCTCTTCCAGGATGACCAATCCACAGGAACGAAAAGTCACTGGATGGTTTTGTACGTATGGAAAACATGTAAGTCCAACGCTCTGTATTAAGAAGCATTGCTTGTGCTTACTGTCTAAAGTGGCAATGCGGCGCATCTCATTGGAGCGGACGTCGGTGAGGAATTTAGCATGTTCTTCTCACGCCTGAGTGTTTATCTTTTTCGGGTTCTCCAATGCACTGGGTAATCTAAATGGCCCTAGGTATGACTAAGTAAATGTGTAAACAATAGATCGGTGCCCTGCTTTTGCCAAGTGTTTCCTGGTAGTGTTGGACCCACTGTGACCCTGACCAGGATATAGTAGTTGGAGGAAATAAATAAATAAAGAATCAAACATATACTCACACTCTGTGTTAATCACGTTCCTACATGAAGAGCTGCATTGTGCACCGAGCTGTCAACATTCCTATGACCAGCCTGCAACAGCACCACGCCACTCACCCCCCCACAGCACACACAGACCCCTGGGGGGTTAAAATTGATTGTAAGCATTAAATTATTCAGTCCTGGTCCTCGGCGTTTAAGTGAGTTTCTTTGGTTACATTCAGAATCGCTTTCATAGCAAAACACGGGAAGGTTATCTCCCCCACAGGCCCCGACGGACTCGGCTGCATCTCTCACCGACCGCACCGACTCGAGGCGAAGAAGAGAGAGAGAAAAATATACAAACACCGCAGTGCAACGAGACACACTGGCAATGACAAGCATGTTTATATTTGAAAGAAAGCTGCTGACAGTAGGGCATGATAGTATTCTGACATGGTGTGAAAACACAAGAGCAGACATTTTTGAAAAGACAATAGAGAGTGAGTGGAAGGCCTCGAGGACAATGGCTGAATTTGACAGCTCGTTTACTTGTGGATACTTCAGAGGCACTTTATGACAACCTCAGACTCGACGGCTAATCTGCTACAGCTGCTGCAGTCACTTGGAAATTTAGCTCGCATAACAGAGGGCCATCGTCTGCTAACCAGTACAGGACTGTCTCTAGCCTGTAAGGACATAGGGATTGCATTGCTAGCTGTCAAATGCTATACATTTCATTCTGTTTTTCAAGCTAGGCTAGCTAGCACTATGAATGTGAGTCTGTAATAAGCTGTTGCACTTAAAACTACTTTTTTAATCTTTTCTAGATTCCTGGCATTACTGGCATGGCTTGTCATCGCTCTGTTCCAGTTGCAGTTCAGATATGTCTCTTTATTAGATCCTGTCCAGCACAAGCTGTTCTCTGAAGTTTGGTTGTGGCTCACGTGTGGGGAAAAGTTCAGACATAGCCATAGCCCAGAGCATGAGAAATCAGCTTTGGAGCCTCAGTAGGAACACTGTGATGAATGCTTAGATGCCAAGTAACGTCACATGTTCAGAAGGAAACACTGGACTTATGACACAAATACCATCTACAGGGTGCTCATACAATGCAGGACTTTGACCACCGCCCTCTTCCTCCAAATATATAGTCAAGCATGTCTGTGTGTACACGCCCGGCCAGACAATAGCACGTAGTGGGCTAGTGTAATAGACTACTTTATGACCTGAGAGCTTTTATAGCCGGAACATACAGTTTATTGGCATTAATATAATAGAAATAAATCATGCAGCTGAGATTCAAGCTGGATTCCATTCCACCGGGCCCCTACATAGTGCCCATGTATTCCCTACACAGTAATCATGTGATATCAGCTTAGGAACCTTCATTTGGTTAAATCAGTGTCACATTAGCAGCAATCTTTGACTGTTCATTTGCTTTGTAAACTAACTAGAAAACTAATAAACCAGTCATTTTTATAGTGTGTATGTAATATGGGAATAAAAAAGTTTGTGTCGTGTTTACATTGTGTTGTACTGCTTGTAGTTAGCTATGTGATTAGTTTCTGGACATTCGCTGGTTACTTTCACATTGTTGGTACTTTTCAGGAGAGATTAATAGAATTATTCTGACCTAATCCTGCTTGTATCGTTTGCTGCGCTCAGATAATTTGCCCGCTATCTTAACCCACAAAACACACGATGACTGATGGGTACATTTTAGTCAACTTGATGTATAGTTAGACTAACTACTTCCTAAACAGGTTTGAAGTTCCCGTCTAACTGAACGACTTTTAGAATCTCATTTAAACTGGCTGAATTCTCAGTGTAGTCCATTTCACAGGGAATTACTGAGGTGACTACTGAGGTGTCTTTAGTCAACAGTTTATACTAATTTTATGTGCTGTTTTGTCCACCCCATGTCATTTGAAAATAATATTAATAAAAAGAATAGTTTTGTTAACTCAAACAAAACGGTATATATGATAATACATAAGCATGACAGGTGTTTTTTTTATTATTATTAACAGGCGAGCGGCTTCCGCCATTTTTGTAGGAAATGGAACGCGCTGTAGTTTAAAAGAACTACTTTTCCCATGAAGCACTGCGCTCATCAATGAGTATTCGTAACACCTGAACTCGGTGCCATATAAGTGTGAGTTCACAAGAACGTATCGCTCAGTCTTTAATTCTCATGGACTGAGTCGGTATGCTGTATGGTATGATTAAAAAACAGTATTTGAAAGAAAGAGGAGAAAGAAAAACAATGTTTTATGTCTTAAACTAAAGAAATACGGAGTGAATTTTGAACGTGAGCGGTGTTGCCGGGATTCGCGGTCAGTTCACGTTCACTTCGATTTTAGATGAGAAACTATTATTCAATTCACAAACCAAGCTTGCTGACAACACGATTAGTGTTTACTTCGTATTAGAATCACTTTATATCGCTCTAGTGAATCTGAAGTGTTATATTTTTAGTACTTAAAATATTTATGTACAGAATATTAAACATGAGTTCCTTGTATTCTATCAGTTCTGCTGTAGCTTAACAGATCGTGTAAAACTCCTGCTCAGGCCGATTCATGGAAGCACTGAAGTAACACAAGCATTCACTCACTCATTGAATCTACTGTACATTTTGTTTGCATTCTGGGTTTAAATTTTGAGGCAGTCTTGCTCCTGTTGGGCCCTTGAGCAAAGCCCTTGACCCTCAATCGCTCAGACTGTACTGTCACAGTGGATAAAGGCATCTGCTGAATTCCGAAATTGTAAAAGGTCATTGTTCTGATTATTCACCGCTCACAACCTTACAGCGCTCAGGCTTGTGTTGAATGAGAGGTCTGGGGGAAAAAAATCTTTACAGTGAGCTATGGAGTAAATCCAGCGTGTTTAGCCATCAGCACATTTCAGAATGATGGATAATCGCCCTGTTACACGTCCCTTATTGATGTCGTTTTCATATTAGCATGAAACATGATTATGATTTCACGCGGGTCGAGGGCAACATTTGTTCGTCTTATTTAAAGGTCGTTAAAATATGGCCTGGATCATAACACCGGGCGCACTGACGAATAAAATAGTCAGCAGTTCAATAAAACTAATTAAATGTAAATGCCATGGTTTACTGCCGCATGGATCTGTTAATACAATTCAGCCAGGCTCCAATTACAGAAAATCTCGATGACCTCACGGCCTGCAATAAATTTACCTGATCACGTCAAAAGCTGAGAGAGCATGTGTGTGTGTATGTGTGTGTGAGTGAGAAATGAAACCCTATAATCACATAGTATTTAGCAATTTGGCATTACTACTTTGACCAAATGTGACCAAAAGTATATAGACACCTGACTATAAACTTCCAAACCCATGCACACCCTCCCCGTTTGTGACCCTAACACATTTTTTAGAAGTATGTCTTTGGGGCTCTCAGCCCATTCATTCATAAAATAAAAACAAGTCTGACTTACATCTGGTGTTCCAATTCATCCCAAATAAGGCTGAGGTCAGGGTTCTGTGAAGGTTCTAGGAGCTTTGTGGACCTAACTATGCACACAGGGGCACAGACGGGCAGCATACTGTATATGTGTTGTGTGTGTGTGTGTGTGTGTGTGTGTGTGTGTGTGTGTGTGTGTACAGTACAATTCCTTCTTCACATATCCCAGTTTGTTTGGAAGCTGGGGTCAGAGCGCACTGCCAGCCATTGTGCAGCACCCCTGGAGCAGACAGGATTAAGGGCCTTGCTCAAGGGCCCAACAGTGGGGGCGTGGCATAGCTAGGATTCGAACTCAAACCTCACAATAGCCCAAAGCTCTACCCACTAGGCTACCACTGTCCCTAAAAACAAAAGGACAAAGGGCCTTCCTAGACCTGTTGTGCCAAAGTTGAAGACACATACTTTTTAATGTATAGTTGATTTTATATACCTGTTATTTATAGGTATGGCTGAAATATCTGAGCTGTACAGTTGTATGGGGTATTCTAATCTCCTAGAGTATGAATATATTGCGAAATTGAGAGAGATGTTGACAATACAAGAGTGAGAGAGAGTTAGAGCGAGCAAGAGAGAGAGAAGTAGCTATGACACTGCAGCAATAGGAAACCCAAAGCCAGCATCCGAGCATCTTGGGGCCCGGGCTATCATTAAATGACCTGTTTGAAATTTTAATTCTCTGATCACATTAAGTGGTTTGGGAAGAGAGCAAAATCTGAGGCAAAGATCTTGCTGGTGTCATCTCCTGTTCTCGAGAAGAGATAGGGACGGCCGCCACGCCGAAAGACGCTTTATTTCCGAACGTGGCCGGCGGCTTGAATTACTCCGCAGGGTATGATGACGAGGCTGACGGTTTGTCTCGTCAGCTGAACGCGGCGCTGTCCATCACGGCTATGACTGACAGCTGGAAATGGGAATCGGCAATGATCTCCATGGTGCTTCGGCGTGGCTCTCATCCATCGACGTGTGTTTTGTGTCAAAACAGATTCATCGGCACTTAATCTGACATTATATTAAAAAAAGAAGCATCACTTAAGTAAGCAGCATTTATCAGCTAGGGTAGATTTTTCAAAGCAATCTGAGGCAACTAACAGAGTTCCTAAACAGAGTAAATATATTGATACTGATGTTCTTTTGGTTGGAAGTGGTTATTTTCTTGCATACATCATTTTGCCCTGTCTCTTTATATTGTTGGCATCATGTGTAACACAATATGGCAGTTATTATTTTATCTATTTAATATTTATTTATCTTATTAATTTATTATTATTTATATGAATCCATTAGCCAGTTTCAGCAGTACAATCACTCCGAGACGCACTGCAGGTCGTACCGATCAGATTCCCCTCTCCCCCAACATCTGTCCTGACCTCATACCCAATTACAAGTGTTTTATTGGATGGATTGTGAGATGACCACCGGGTGCATTATGGGAAAAGTTAATTGCCATAAATTTCTGCTCAGCCTCTTGACAGTTAACTTCAATGCTTTGTCAATGTGGGTCAAAGATATTGCTAGCACCAATCATTTCCTCCAAGTGCAGAGTCACTCACGTGATTAAGTGTTCAGTTCGTTAGTTAGCACTGTTTTCCTTTCAAATAAATGAAGATGGAAAAATAAATAGATCTAATTTCTGATTTTGACCCCCACCCACCCCCTTGCGTCCACAGAATTGGATGGGTACCTGAGTCAACATCTTGAACATTTTGATTACTAACTGAATTGCCGTAGTATTACTAGGACCACCTCGTAGTGCAAATTAACCAGTAAACGTGAGACACTTAAACGCTACACAAATGAAAACAATAAATCGCTTAACACAAACCATAAAGTTTGGATTTCACAGCAAATTGCATATTACACGGAAACGCCTTGTAAGGTCTGTGACATGATTTTCAATTCTAAACATCCATATAATTATATTATACTGTATAGTCTATATATAATAGAAAGACGTCTATACAAAGTCTATATAATTTTATTATATGGACCATTTTGGGTCAATGTCCTGACCAATGACCAACATCATGTCCAAGATTCTTCCTGGCTATGGATTTGATCTAGTTAAGAATTTTGATCTCACCTTCCTTCCTTCATATTACCCACTTTCTAATATACTTTAACTCCACATGCCATAATGCTACCACCACCATGCTGACAGGAGGTACAGTGATGTTGGGTTTAAATTCCTCACCTATTTCCTTCCAAACAGTACTTCTGATCATTGAGGCCAAATTACCCTAATGTTTGGTCCTCCAGAAGGCTTTTTATTGGTCGTGTGAGCATCAACCAAACTTATTAAAGTGCTCATGGTAGTTGTAAAGCATGTTTGACTGACTGAATAATTTGTCTTTTCTTCCCTACCTTGGCCAAATCACACTGTTCCACGTATTTTTACTTGGATGGTACTTGCATAATTGTTTGAACAGATGATCTTGGGTTCTGAAGTGTCTTAGAAATTGCTCCAAGTGACCCATGATCTGTGTTATGGAATTGCTTGTAGCTCAGTTGAACTTGCCTTATTTATATGGGCTTTTAAAAATTCCTTATTATTTTTGTTTTGAAACTTATTTGAAGTTCTTAATACTTACTGACCCGTAGACTCTGTGGTGGGCATCCACCAAACCCTCAAGTACACCCTGATTGTCCCGATTTAGCTGGAAAGAGACTAAAAGCCATGTTTTTGCAGCATGATTATAAAAATAGTCCTCAGCAAGGAGAAATGTTCATCCCCCTCCTGCAGAGACGACTACATGGGAAGACTTAAGGCAGCGAACGCAGCCAGAGGCCACACATGGAGTCCGCCATGACACCGGGGTTAAAATGAACATCATGTTCAGTTTTTTTGTTGTTCTATTTTTCTCCCGGTGGCCTATGACTTCGGTAAGTAAGGAGCTCTCGAGACACTCCTGTGTCCTCCAGCTATTAGCTGGATCTGTATCCTCAAAATGGCATTGTGGGAAAGTGAGAGGTCAGATCACATAAGATCCTCTGTGGATGTCTGCTTATGGAAGCTAATCTTTTGGAGATATTTGAAGGTGGCAATATCACAACCACGGGATTTAATACAACAATATTCATTTATTCATCTCTGCAACTTGTCCAATGTCTGTCTAGAACCTCACTGCCAAGTGGGAATGTTTCAGAACATTAAATCTAAGACTGGGGTGGCACGGTGACTGGTTTGGTAGCACTGTCGCCTGACAGCAAAAAGGTCCTGGGTATAGCGGTCTGGGTCCTTTTCTGTGTGGAGTTTGCATGTTCTCCCAGTGCCTGTGGGTTTCCTCTGGGAGCTCCAGTTTCCTCCCACAGTACAAAGACGTGCAAATGAGGTGGATCAGAGATACAAAATTGTCCATGACTGTGTTTGACATTAAACATGAGCTGATGGATCTTGTGTAACCTGTAACTACCTGTCCTGTAAATAAATGAAATAAATAATTATGAGAATGATACTGGATTTTTTTGGTCTACCACGACTCTTCTACTCTTGTGTGCAAAGCAAACTGAACCAAACTTATCCAATCGGGTCTTTATAAGCCTTCATAAAGACGTGATTGGATAAGTTTGGTTTGGAGGAACTCCAGTCCTATTAAAAGACGAACTGGAATGTCGATTGAAAGCCAGTCTAAAGGGTTCTTGTCTAAAATCAGTGTCTGACCTAACTGAATAGGCAACCTAACTGAACGTTCGTCAAGGGCAGTTTTAGCCTAGTGGTTAAGGTACTGGAAAAGTAATCCAAAGGTTGCTGGTTCAAGCCACACCACTGCCAGGTTGCCACTGTTGGGCCCTTGAGCAGGGCTCTTAACCCTCAATTGCTTAGACAATATACTGGCACAGGGCTGCTAAATGCTGAAAATGTAAATGCCAAAAGCATCTCCAGATAAGTGGATGGGGCACGGGTGTGTATATACTTTTGGCCACATTGAGTGTTTTCAGACTTCTGGGTCAAATATTTATTCATAATGTGAATGGAAGTCAGATTTGTTGATTTGGGGGTGAAATGGCCCACAAATGTTGGTTAGATGGAAAGTTGGGCCTCGTTCAGGCACTGGTGGTATTTGCAGCAGCTTTGTGGGATTTAGAAATTCAAAACGTGTCAATTATTTATCTGGTCCTGATGTTCAGGATCCAAACACCTGTTCACCACAGGGCTCTGTGTTAAACTTTTACAGTATAGTGTAATATGAACATTTTAATGATGATTAAATATAATAGGTAAATAAATGCCAGTCTGTCGGATTACACCATGTTTGCTCAGGATTAAATGAAACCAATTTCATGCGTTCTTTCATTCAAATTATTATGCAAATGTACAGTAAGAGCAGACGCTTCTAATCATTTTGCTCAAGCGTGATTGTTTGTTAGTTAAGCGCATAATTATCTCCAGTGATGGATAAAAGTCTATAATGCTATTGAAGGAATGAATAGAATCAGTGGTTGGGGTTTCACACACCTTGGTTCTATTAAAGTCTGAGTCTGACTGCTTACAATACAGGTTTGGGTCTGGAGGAACTCCAGTAGTCTGTCCATAACCTGGATGGAACACGCTGGACACTTTTAGGATAAAGCCAGACTTTCTCATCCAACGTTACACTCTTTAATGAGAACCTTCTTGCCTGGATGCCCAATCTGGCTGAATGTTCATCTCCAGGAAGGTTTCAGCATAAAAATGTGTAACCAATTTACAAATACTATCCTTCTATAACCGAGACATAAAGTATAAAGACTTCAGCTGCTCTACAGTCTGTGAGTGTTAACGTCTGATTCTCCTCAACACACCATACATTTTTAATAGGAGACAGATCTGGACTGCAGGCAAGCCAGTCAAGCACACACAGACACACACACTGTATCTAAAAAGCCACACAATTGTAGCACTGGCAGAATGAGGCTAATTATGGACTTCCTGGGCACAAATTCCAAGTTCAAAATCTGTGAACACTACACTATTACAGCCACAAAAGGAGCCAAAGAGGTAATAAAGGATAAGAGGTAAGAAAGGCACAATGTACAGGATTTCATTTAAAGTCAATAAACAGGCCAATCATATCTTTTTTTGGTCCTAATTCTGACCAATCCATCAGGAGGTTAAAATAAATACATTTTATAATATGATAGAACCTTTGTTTGTCATATACAGTTGTAACGCCACACCTGGAGCAAAGGAGGTTAAGGGCCTTGCTCAAGGGCCCAACAAGGGCCTCTTTCATTTAATAGCCCAAAGCTCTAACCATTAGGCTACCACTGTCCCAATGGTATATAAAAATATATAGAAAATATAGAAAATTATAGCTCACAAACAACTAGGGTGTGTTTTTTCCTCTATACACAGTCCCATTTAGATATACTTAAGTACCCAATGGACTCTGGGGACCTCTGATGGTTGTGCAACACCCTTGCTGGTTGCTGAGATCTAAGTTTGAATCTTGGTGCTACACAGGCATGATTGGATTTACATTTGTGACATTCAGCAGATGCTTTTATCCAAAGTGACTTACAAATGAGGATTAGGGCCTGACTCAATGGTCCAACAGGCAACTTGGACTGATAGGGGTGGAACCAACAACCTCTTGAGCTATAGTCTAGACTTTTTTTTTTGGTTCTGATCTACCATTTAAAAAGCGTGTAAATAAAATGCAGATTTAATGGGTTAGCAGGTGAATAAATTAATAACTGTGTGTTGCTCTGTGATGGAATGGCATCATGTCCAGGGTGTATTTCTGCCTCACACCTGGTGTTTTCAAGCGGCGCCGGACTCACCGTGACCCTGACAAAGTTAAAGCAGTTAAAACTGAAGATAAATGAATGAATAGTAGATGTGAGATGTGTTGCTATATGTCAAAATAATGTGTGTGTGTATAATGTGAAGAGAATGTCATGTTGGAAATGTTAGCCTCTCTCTCTCTCTCTCTCTCTCTCTCTCTCTCTCTCTCTCTCTCTCTCTCTCTCTCTCTCTCTCTCTCTCTCTCTCCTGTGGCGGTGCAGAACGGACATAAATCTCGTTCAATAATCTATTTCCCATCATACTTATTCACAGGGGACGTCTCAAAGTGGTCTTTACCCTTTCTGTCAATGGCTGCCCTCATCCATCAGTTTCATAGAGAATTATACCTCAGATCGATGGGGTTCGCGACCGACCAGCGTTCGTTGGGTCCTTGTGAGCGGCTCGCTGCCTCGGTGGAGAGTTCACTTCACCTAGTGTGCTTCTGTTAACCACACCAGCACACCAACCAGCACACTCATATCGTATTTATGCATGTTATATTAATTATGTATATATATGTGATGTATGTAAATATTACATAATGTGTCACATAAATGCTCACACGGGTCAAAATGTTGTATAGAACCCAGAAATTGGACAAGTTTGGTGTGAAAGAACTAAAGTGGCCTTCATAAAGCCTTGAGCTTAATATTTTTGGGTTGACAACTTTGTGCTGGTCCAAGATCAGTGCCTATTCCTGTTCTTATAAATACTTTTTGACTAAATAGGCACAAATTTCAACAGACACACTCCTAAATCTTTTGGAAAGTCTTTTATGAATGGAAAGGAAAAGAGAGGAGGCTGTTGTAGCTGCAAAAAAAAGCCAACTTATTATAAATGGCCATTGAATATAATGTTCAACAAGCCAATCTCATATGCTTGGACATACAGGGTCTGTCTGAAAACCTAATGATCTCTTTATATAGACGCATTTTACGTTATAGTACATGTGCTGCTGAGAAGAGGGCACGTCTAAATTCTTAGACACCATAAAAAGCTCCTACTGAGGTGCCTTAATTCTGAGTGATAATCTGACTGTATTAGAGGGAGCGTCCGACCCTTCCTTAGCAGTCTAAATGATCTGCCTTATAAGTTTGATGTCTTATTACTGTAGAATCCTCTCTACTGAGGCAGCTGCCCAGGTAGGCAGTAGGCAGCAAGGCAGCTCACAAGGTTTTCAAACAGTAAATGTAATTGCTCCCTTGGTCAATCAACCAGTTTACCCAGTTTACCCTATTAAACAGGTATTCTGTATTTTCAAAGGCAGTAGGTCTCAAGATTCAACCCTGTACTGAACGCGACTCTTCCAGGCTGAACCTGGACGATTCATGCCAACTGTAAACACACTGAAGTGGCTGAAGGATCTCGTTACAGGAAGCCGTCTCAAGTAATGCTACCTTCTGCATTGTGGGAGATTTCAGTTCCATGAAGTCACGCTTGATCAGTATGCAGGAGCATCCAGCAATAATTTTATCAGTTTATAATCGGCCTTTAGGATCTGATCTGTTCCCAGTGTTTATAACCTAGTTTGATTAGTTCAGTTTGTGTAAAAGAAGGAATTTTATCCACAGAAAGAAGAGATTTCTGAGACGTCTGTTTAATGTCTTCATTTCTCCTTTCAGGTCGTTGTCAAATATGGTTATTAAGTATCATCTGTCGACCTTTGTTGTGGTGTTGATGGGTAAATTGATAGCGCTCATCAGTCAGGACACCAACAAAACGGGGCACACGGGTCCTGAATCCTGGAGGATCAACAATCAAATCGGAGAATGATTCAATAAATTAATTAATTATATTTATTAATTATGTCCTTTTTTTTCTGTCTGTCTGTCAGTCTGTCTTTGCAACTCTGGTCTGTTTGTATTCACAACTCTGTAGTAATGGTCTCTTTTCTGTCTGTCTGTCTGTCAGTCTGTCTTTGCAACTCTGGTCTGTTTGTATTCACAACTCTATATTAATGGTCTCTTTTCTGTCTGTCTGCCTGTGCAACTCTTTATTAATGGTCTTTCTTTCTGTCTGTCTGTCTGCCTGTGCAGCTCTATATGAATGGACATGGATTTAAAAGCAGATGTCAGACGAGCCTGGTCTGGCGTGCACACACTTAAATCTGAGAATCACCCTTCACACACTGGTCAGGCCAGGATTAAAGATTCATAAGACGTACCGAATCTGTTTGGAAATCCCAAAGTATATGCAATTTGATCAAGCGGGGATTAAAGCCGTCATTGCTGACATCAATAAGGAGAGTCCGCGGCTCAGCGGTATCACCCTGACGGCAGCGTATTAATACTGCGCCTTCTTATTGGCCAATCAGCTGATTGTTTGGAATGTAAATTATGCTGTTGATGGCTCCGGTGACGGATGGCTTGAATTCCAATTAATCAATCGCCTCATCAGATGCCCTAATTCAGATCAAATATCTCCTGAGTGCCGGCTCCTCTTTCAGTGGTATTAGGAGAAATAAATGCTTTGGAAGTCATTTTCATCAATCTGGCACACATGCCAATAAAGCCTCGCGGACTGAGCCTGGGTTGAGGACTTAATGTCGAGTATGTTTTTGGGGGGTGGGATGAAAGAGATGCTCTATGCTGTACGCAAAATACCAGACAATGGTTTGGTGAAATGCACTACATGGCCCAAAGTATTTGGACACCCATCATGTACCAATACAAGCACAACCATGTGTGTTTGACCATATTATGTGTTATCTATTATCACAGCTATATGTGATCTTCTCAGCTGTAACATCCATTCTTTGAAGTATGTCTGTGGGAATTTGTGCCCATTGAAACAGCATTTGTGTGGCATTTGAAAAGTGACTGCAGGGAGTTGGAAGGATGAGGGTTTGAAATAGAACATTTAATTTGTCTTGGTTTTGTCCTATTTATTACATATTACTTTATTATTATTATTATTATTATTATTAATAATAATAATTATAATTAATTATAATTAATTAATTAATTGCATTTATTTATTTATTATTTATATAATTATTAAAATATTTATGATGATTATAGGGGTCTTTATTATTATTATTATTATTATTACAGACCTATTTATTATTATTATTGTTATTGTTGTTATTATTATTATTATTATTATTATTATTATTATTATGATTTATTTATTATTTTAAAATATTTATTATGGATTATAGGGATCTATATTATCATATATGTTATTATTATTATTATTGTTATTATTATTATTATTATTATTATTATTATTATTATTATTATTATTATTATTATTATTATTATTATTATTATTATTATTATTATTATTATTAACCCAAGTCTTAAATATATACTATATTGGTACTATATGGGCACTATATGTGATCTTTTTAGCTGTAACAGTGATTCTTCTTAGAAAACTTCTTGCAAGACTTTTTCTAACACAGTAAACGTTTATTGAACCTTGTCATACTGGAACAGTCGTCATTTATTTAATATGCCATTTATATTGGGTTTGACTGAAACACCTGAGCTCAAGAATTAATAGTGGAGTGAATGTGCTTCTGCCCATGTAGTGTTTATAAACTCCTAAAATATTAAGACACTCCATGACTGCTCAAGATCGCGTTTCCTTTCCAGGCCTGAACAGTCATATTTCTGCCCCTTTGTGTGCTACAGAATGTAGTCATTGTGAGTCCTGCCAGCTAATATTACGAGCTGTTTATGACAGGCCATGTGATATGCAGGAGGTGACACCAAATCCGTCCGGGCTCTTTAATTTACGGGATGTGTGCTGCCTTTTGTGATGGCCGGAGCGCGTATCAATCCATCTCCAGGCCTCCCGAAAGCACATCACGGGGCCTTGTCAATTATACAAAATAAAATCAAGTATTCATAAGTCGGCTGTAACGGGATATTGGCTGACAGATTTAATAATTCAGTTTTGCTGAGGCTTAACTGGCACTAGTTTGTAGCTAATGCTTGGCGCTGTAAAAAATTCATCGTAGACAATGCCAGAGCGAGAAGGCAAGAATAATTATGCCTACATCATTTACTCAGCGGTTCACAAGATGAAAAGCTCCGTCTCTAAAGGGCGCTTAACCGTTTAAAAAAAGCTGCCACTGTCATTTGATTTATGAATTTGATCCGCACCCCTTTAATTTCATTCATCAATGATTCATCCGCTGCAATTATGCATTGTGCCAGTCCTCGTCATGCCCTTATTATCAGACCCGCTTTGTCCTGGGTGTGTAATGGTATTGCTAAATGTCCCATAATGATCCAGGAGTCATGCCCTTCTTTTCATTGTGGACACCCAACCACGGGCTATAATTCATACAAACAAGATTCCATCTTTGCCTTCCACTATGCTGGGCTTTTCTTTAGATTTTGAGAGTGTGTCTGTGGGAATTTGTGCCTATTTAGTCAAATAAGTATTTGGCTTTCAGTGAAAGATTCACTAAAGAGTTGGAAGGATGTGGCTTTGAAATGAAACTTTTAATTTGTCATGGTTGGGTGTCCATATACTTTTGGCTATTTATTGTGTATTTTTTGACCCAGCATATTTTTATTAAAATATTTTTATTTTCCCATTATTATTATTATTATTATTATTATCATTATTATTATTGTATTAATTTATCATTATTATTATTATTATTATTATTATTAGTAGTAGTAGTAGTAGTAGTAGTAGTATTTTATTAATTTATTATTATTATTATTATTAGTAGTAGTAGTAGTAGTAGTAGTAGTAGTATTTTATTAATTTATTATTATTATTATTATTATTTGTAGTAGTAGTAGTAGTATTTTATTAATTTATTATTATTATTGTTCATTGTAGTTGTTGTTGTTGTAGTTGTTGTTGTGTGCACCCTCATCCACTAAAACCCAAGTCTCAAATTTGAACCACTTCGACACGATGTAGGGAGGGAAGGCCGGATCTGAAGGAGGGAAGGCCGGATGAGAAATCTCCTCTTTGCCACTACTACATCGACTTCTACTGTCAGTGGAGGAGGAATACGTAGAAAGCAGCATGATCCTCTATGCGGTGTGCCAGCAGAGGTTGCTAGAGCGCACAGAGGAATTTAAGCCCCATGTGGCACATGACATGCCAGCAACTCGTCTCCCAAGTGTCTGTCCTCCCACAGTGTGACTTCTTCAGGCCAAGGACTGTTCCATTGTTGCTTAAAATCCAGATGATTTTCGACCCGTTTTGTTTATTTTGAAAGCAGATTATTAGAAGTGATTCTATTTCTGCAGTCAGCAGCTCCATTCAGAGACGTTTTGTTTGTGACAGTTTTACTATTTGTTCAGTGGGAATAGATGGACAGTAGAAATCAATAGGTCACAAATCTATAACCTATAGATGAGCAGGACAATAATCACATAAATGCAAAGGTCAGGGTGAACATACACACTTAAGAGTTTACACTCTTCTGCTCTTTGTAAGAAGGTTCTGCTGTCACAGAATTAAAATGATTAACATCTGACCAAATTCTGCACTTATATATATATATATATATATATAATTTATATAATAATAATAATAATAATAATAATAATAATAATAATAATAATAATAATAATAAAATAGTTGCATTAGTAGTAGTAGGGTGATTATTATTATTATTTGTAGTAGTACTATTATATAATATGTAATAATTATATTATTATTATTATTATTATTATTATTATTATTATTGTTGCATGGATAGGACTCCTAAGTATCAGGGTCAGCCTGTCGAGGTTCAAACCCAGATCAGCGTTGTCGGGCTAGTCTAATAGACTGCTGCATCACTTAATCACTTTTATTTTATATATTTATAAATAAATTGTAATTACATATGTTTTAAGCATAAAATTAGTACTTTATTGTTTTGTGTGTAACCTATATTTCTGTAGACATGCTGATTATTACTTTATATTATTCAGGTCAGTGGAGTTTAAGAGGTTAATGGTTCGACTAACTGGTCATTTACCGGTTATAAAACGCAGTGGTGAAAACATATCCTGCTTGTTTCCTTCATTTCCTTCTTATATTGGTGGTACAGCAATCCAGCGCAGTAACGAAGTTTCCCTCCAAATAACATTTGTATGTGTATGTAGGAGGTTGTTGAAGCGTGCGGCGAGGCGGCCATCTAATATCGCCCGGCGCGGATCACATATCTGTGACATTTAATAAGCCACTTATCATGTAGCCCTGGGTTAATCATTTATCAGCTCCTCATCAGATCACGCTGATTGATCATTTGCAATAAAAGCGAATCCTAGCGAGCGGACCGAAATGCTGCCTGCACCCAAAACCAGAATATCTGATTTGGATCAAACGTCAGAGCTGAAATGAGTGTTGAGAGTGTGAGAGGGAGAAAGATTAAGACGCCACAGCTGGATTGTTGGCAGCTACACTTTTCCCCCCCCGTCGCTGTGTGTAACGCTTTTCTCCGGCCATTTGTCATCCTCTTAACCAATATGTTCCCAAGGTGCCTGCATTTCCTGACAGGTACATAAAAACTGTTGGTTTGCCCCTGAAGTGGCCCCTGGTGTCGGCTCATTGTCTAATCCTTACGCTGTTCTGATTACTGTTTACTCCTGGCCTGCTCTTTTACTTTTCCTCTAACCGATACTCGGACCGTTTAGACTGAAGCTGCTGAACCGAAACCGCGCATAAGCAGCATCGCACTTTTCTGGAAATGACATAAGCATAATACGCGCCGCTCCCGAAAAGCAAATTACCAGGCCCGCTCGGTGCTGAATACGATTTGCAAGGTTCATAGCGGCCGTGCGTCGTCTTTCGCGGCGGACCATCTGCCCTGAGCTGGATGGTGTGGTGCCAGTTGCAAAGGCTGGCACTGATTCTCCCAGTAGCGGGCTCAGATTACCAGCGCCAGGCCAACAAGGCTGTAGAGAATAGAGAGACGTCAACGTGTCACGTTAAATGCTGCAGTGGGGCCTGGCGGGCACAGACTGGCCACACACACACACATGTAAAGTCACACATATACTGTATATCAGGGTCACAGTGGGTCCAGCACAACCCAGAATACAGTGCCAATATGTCCCTGTTCAATCAATGCTGGTGCCAACTTTAGGAACCAGTAAGAATTCCAGTGATGACAATAAATATATATACATATAAAAAATAAAATAATAATAAAAATTTATTAATAAATTCATAAATACATCAAAACTACATAATTAAAAAATTAATTAATTAATTAATAACTCAATAAATTATTAAATAAATGATTAAATTAATTAATTAATTAATAAAAAAATTAATACATAAATTAAAAAGGACAGACATGTAGATCTTAAGGCCAAAAGTACTTGGACACCTGACCGTTTGCTTGTTGGTTATCACATTTCAAAACCTTGGGTATTATTTATGAGTTGGACAGGCACAATATTTTGGACTGTGTCTGCAGGAATTTGTCTGCATTTCATTGAAATATCATTTGTAAAAGCAGCTTTGGATACGAAAGCCCGCCTTGAAAGGGCAGTGGTAGCTCAGATACATACTGAACATACTGGTCTAGAAGCCAGATGGTTGCCGGTTCAAGCCCCACCACCAAGGCCCTTAAGCCTCACTTGCTCAGATTGTAAAATTGCTTCGAATAAAAGCGTCTACTTGTAGAAACAAGGTTCCAATTCATCCCAGAGGTGTTTAGCAGGGTATCTCCTTCTCGTCAAACCATATGTAACTTGACAGGAATCTGATTCCACAAGTTTGGAAGCACATTGTTGACCTTATACACCTGTTGGCAGTGGGTCTGGTCCTGGTTATTACACCTGTGCTTAGTCATTAGAAGAGTGTCCACATACTTTCAGCCATAAAGATGATGCAGTACATTCTGGGGTCATGCATTTTCCAGTACAGGGTCAGCTTGTTCAAACCCTCATTCCACATCATCACACAAATGAAGCAGGGCCAAGGTCGTGACCTCAACATAATCGATACGCTGATACACGCACAGCCCGGCTTATTAACATCCATCTTTGGCATCAAAGCACATCGGATCGTAACTTTCCTCAAAGCTTCAATATTATTCCACCATCCAATCAGATAATGAGATGGATTCGTTCGGACGTGAGCCTGAGGCTGATTAGAAAGCAGGAAGAGGACTCGAGATCTGACGTTTGGTTTTGTTCCTGGTGAGCTTTATGAGCGGAGGTCGTTTTGAAATTTGCTCATGCTAATTCATGCTTGACTAATGCGGGTTCCGCACGGGGCAAAAGGTGCCGTCCAGGGTCACTGTCAATTATAGCCATTTAATACCCACTTATGGCCACGAAGCAGGCCTGCACACAGGGGTCAGAACTACCACTCTGGAGAATCTGCTCGCACTTTATCCAATAATCTCTTGGAATATGGGCCTGGAAAATGGCAAAAGATCAATGGAATTAACCAAGAGAGGCAAAATGCATTTGGTTATGGGGATAATTAAAGCCCGGCATCTGTCCACTTACCCGAATAAGAAAATGTCAGATGAATTGTAATCATGCATCATAATGAGTGTTTTTTTTTAAAGTAAAAAATCTTAGGACTTAGACCTTTGTGGTTGAGGGTTTAATGATTTGACTGATTTATGCAATTTATGCTTTTTCTAAAAATGAATAAACAAATAAATAAATAAAAATCTTTCATGAATTGACAATCCAAGAAAATTAGTTTGGATGCCTAAATGTAATCCAAAACCCACAAACAAACAAACAAACAAACAAACAAACAAATAAATAAAAGTATTTGTTGTTATTATTAGTTGTTGTTGTTAATAATAATAATAATAATAATTTATTTTTGCTGTTGTTATAAATAAATAAATAAATAAATAAATTACGATATTGTTTATTATTATTATTATTATTATTGTTGTTGTTTTTGTTAATAATAATAATAACAAATAAATGAATTATTAAAAAATAATACTAATAATAATACTAAGAATTATATGTAACAATTTATTTTATTTTTGTTGTTGTTGATGATAATAAATAAATAAATAAATAAATAAATAAATAAATAAATAAATAAATAAATAAATAAATAAATAAAAGTGGGCTTGGAGGCTTTTGTGCTTTTTTTTTTTCTTTGTCCAAGTGTTTAATTTTAGGTTATTTATTATTTTTATTTATTTCTTGCATTTATTTATTTATTTATTTGCACAGAAGCAGTATAAAGCTTGCTCGACTCTGAAGACGGTGACACCCATGTTCCAGCAGCTTCTTACCTGTCTCTTTGGGTTTTCTTTCTTTCAGTTTGGGTTTTCTTTCTTTCACTGTTTCATGTGCATTTTAATGGGTGTAGTTAAACTAGCTCTTTTTATATGGGCACAGAGAAGTCACCAGCTAAAGTAAATCTGTTATAAAACCAGAAAAAAAGGAGCCTGAGTTGCATTTGTTTAGGTATAGGACCATGATACAAACTACTGCCTACTAGCCTCACTGTCTCTGTCACTGTCTGTCCTGAGGTTGGTATGTTCTCCTCATGTCAGCGTGGGTTAGCGTCTGGTAAAACACTGGTAAATTCAAGAATGAATCAGTCAGGTAAGACTTGAGCTCTCCAGCCCCAGTAATCAGTCCCTGAAACACGAGCCCTTGGTCACTGCATTAAGAGGATGAGCTTTAATAATTCTGTCACCAGAGAGGAGAATATCAGACATGGATCAGTTTACAGCCTGCACACACACACACACACACTCACACACACACACACACACACACACACACACACACACACACTATAATAAGTAGTGGTCTGCTGGGACAAATTAAACTTTTTTAACTAAACAGCAAGCATCCCACTTCATATTACCTGGATTATACCATAGATACTGGGAAACATGGTGGAGGCAGCATCACAGAGAAAACAAGCATACTGTAAACTGTAAACTGTAAATTTATTTATTTATTTATTTATTTATTTATTTATTTATTTATTTATTTATTTATTTATTTATTATAATATTAAATAACAGAAGCAAATATGGTCGAGTACTCGTTTCCCCTGTGTGTATCCGACACAGCTGAGTGTTTCTTGAGCCCGGGTTCAATTGCACCGCCTGGAAATCCAAGCTTGCTTGGTAACAAGGTACATCCACTTAAGATGAGCAGATAGGCTCAATGATGAGCGTTTAAATTTTTTATACACGATATGAACGACGCACGGCCGACTCCCAGCAGTGTGGGGGGGAGAACGACAGCAGACAGGAACTCCGACTCCGGTGTTACAGTGAAAACACATGTAATTGCTTCTGATGACTGAATAGCGTTCCACGCAGCCGCCTTTAATGTGGTGAGCTGGCGTAATGCGCAGGAAGTGCAGAGGACCGGACCACACGGGGCATCGCATATTAAAGACGCGCACATCTGAGAAACGCTGACGTACGGCCAGTAGCTGTAAATTAGGGTCGACGTTGATCATCCTCCAGATGCTTTTCCGCTTCCTCGTGCATCTTGGCTCTGATAAGAAACACACAAGAAAGCGAAGTGGAGGGAAAAAATATGGAAGAGCAAATCTCGGCTTTATTACAGACCTTATTTTATTACATAAACCAAACCGCCACGGCTTATACGAGCACGTGTACGGAACTCTCTGGTTTACATCAGGCCGCCGTGTAGCCGGCACATTAAACGTAGGTGGTAAGCTCATATATCTAATTATACAATAGCTAAAAATTTTTTTGTTAATGAAACGGAGAGGGTGTAATTAAAAACTTCAACCTAATTATTGCTTGGCAAGAGTCGTCTATGGTAAATTGCACGTGTAGGAAGAGCTCACAGCAGGAAACTGATGACTTATGAATCTTACGTTTCTGAAATGTGCACCACACACGGTGTTAGTTGGTTGGGGAAAAAAAACATACATCGTTTTTCCATTACAAAGAATCAAAACTCGACAGTCAGAACCAAAGATCCCAGTTAAAGTTCCAATTTTCAGCACCACAGCTTGCAATTCCAGTACCTTAGTTTTCATTAATATATATCAACTTTTGGTACCAGAACATCACTTGTTTCCATTGGACACCAGTCTACATTTCCACTTCCAGTACAAAAAATAGGCATCCTTCAATGCATCCGGGCACCATGTCTTCCACTAATTCACACATGTTCCAGTCACCTCATCACCAGTATTAAAATGTTGTGTAATTTGAGCCACAGTAGCTCTTCTGTTGGTCCGTACAAGACACCACAGCCTTCATGTCTTCTGGCTTGGTTGCCCAACATCCTGTCGGCTGTTCTTACCTCGTCAGTCCTCAGGTCCACACTGTTCATGGGTGTCAGAACCAAAAATCCCAGTTTAAGTATTATAGGGTCCAATATTTCAACTTGTGGTACCAGAATACTTGAACATCACTTGTTTCCATTGGACACCAGTCTACATTTCCACTTCCAGTACCAAAAATAGGCATCTTACAATGCATCCTGGTGCCATGTCTTCCACTAATAAACGATGCACATGTCTGGCCGTTCACACGTGCCCAGGTCACCTTCTGTAATTTGAGCCACAGAAGCTCTTCTGTTTGTCCATACCAGACACCACAGCCTTCATGTCTTCTGGTAATATTAAGTCTCGGCCACCCAACATCCTGTCCTATAGGAACTTGTGTTTTTCTTCCACCGCTCATGCTGGCACCTTGACCACACTAGTACTAAATAAGAATACAAGTTTATATACCAAATATCCCAGTTAGATACTTTACTACAGATCCCAGCAGCAAAGACTTTAGTTCCTGTATCAAAGTTACTAGTTCCAGTTCCATAGCTCCAGCTGGACCTAATGGAAGGTGACTTGGACACGCTACTAGAAATGTCCTGATTATACTAATTATCGTGTTTATTTTCTCAAAGCTCACCCTGGGATAGATACCACAGTCCGGCATTAGATGTTGTGGGTACCTCAGAGATTTAATGTCATGGGTTTAATCCTGACCTCTGGTTCATTTCTCTGTACAGTAAAATCCAGCTGATGCTAAAAATTCCAGTGTAAACATCTGTAACAGACCGGAGACACGGTTTTCTTGTCGTTGACCTAACTGTGTTTGTCACAGCCTCGTTACTCTCAGTCAGAGGAATACAGAATTACCATGAGTTATTTATGACAGGGAAACCCGACCCCCAGCGTTATGAAATCATCCCGGCTGATTAGGTATCGGTTTTCATCTTCGCCGATCGGGTACGATTTCGGACCAGCGGGTGTCACAGTTAAAGTGCCACGCTGAAAGTGAACGGTTTAGCACACGGCTAATCAAAATACAGATTTGTATCTTAGCCTGGCTGATTGTCATGAGCAGATTGTTTTGTAACGGATACGTCGGCTGTCCTGCTAATTATGGATTTTTTTCTGATCTTTCAACACTGAGAGCGACTGGTTCACCTTTTTCCTTCTCAAAGCAACTGGAGAAATAAAACCGAGGGATAAACATTTGAAATGTTGTTATTTTAAACCTCTAGCAGAGAGAAATAAATGTTTTATAGGGAAATAATGGTATCCATTGGAGATTAAAGCACAACTACAGATTCTAAACCTTTTGAACAGTTTTCTAATTAAACCTGAAATAACATTGTTTAAAAGTAGCTGCATTGTCCCAGCTTGGATGTATTCAATTCCCTTTGGCAACTCTGCTGGTAGAGCACAGGATAGCACTCACCTGCTAAAGCCACCAAGCACATCTTTACACCAGCAATATACAGAAGACCACACTATTCTTACCATATTCCTCCACCACTACAGTGGCATCAAGGTAATTTTCCATCCTGCCCTGCCAGGCCTGTGGAATCGCTGAGGCTCAAACTCCAGACTCGGGTCTTGACGATGGTGGGCAGGCGATTTGGGCCGCTGTGCCACCCAAGCAAAAAACAGAGTGTTTTGTAAATGGTGGATCTGAGGAATACAGCATGGTCATAATCACAGTGTGTATTGGAAGGGGCACGACCCCCACCCCAAAATATTTATTTATGCTGATGCTTTAATATACTGATGTAAAATTCCAAATAAACAAATTTTATTGACCACCCCCTCTTTACCTGATACACCACCCCCCACCCCCACCCCCCATGTTCAATTCATGGCTATGACCCAACATAGTCCTCTGGACATGTGCAAAGCCACCAAGTTCGTCTTTATACCACCAGATTTTCGATGTCAAAGAATGTGTGTGCTAACCTTTGGCCATTCTATGAGGAAAAGAATGAAGAAAGAAGAAGCCTGTCTTGAAATTAACATTCCAATTCATCCCCAAGTAGTTTCATTGGGGTTGAATTGAGGTCTCTGTGCAGGCCAGGGGACTTTCTCCACAGCACAGTCAAAACATCAAACCATCAAACCATTAAAATACATCTTTGGACATCAAGCTGAAACAGGAAAGGAGCAAAATTGAAAGCATACTTGGTATAGGAACACTCACTTTTTTAACCACTTATCCAATCAGGATCGCGGGGGGGTGCTGGAGCCTATCCCAGCTTTTCAATGGGCACAAGGCACACAGTAACACCCTGGATTCACACACACATTCACTTATAGGGCAATTCAGTGTCTCCAATTAACCTGACTGCATGTTTTTGGACTATGGGGAGAACATGCAAACTCCACACAGAAAGGACCCGGACCGCCCCACCTGGGGATCGAACCCAGGAATGCTGTGAGGTGGCAGTGCTAACCACTTAGCCACCGTGTCGCCCTGGTACAGGTATTTTCTATAATTAGTTTTTATGTCTAAAACACGGTGGCTAAGTGGGTAGCACTGTCGCTTCACAGCAAGAAGGTCCTGGGTTCGATCCCCAGATGGAGTGGTCCGGGTCCTTGCTGTGTGGAGTTTGCATGTTCTCCCCGTGTCCGCGTGGGTTTCCTCCGGGTGCTCCGGTTTCCTCCCACAGTCCAAAGGCATGCAAAGTGAGGTGAATTGGAGACACTAAATTGTCCATGATTGTGTTCGATATGACCTTGTGGACTGATGAACCTTGTGTAATGAGTAACTACCGTTCCTGTCATGAATGTAACCAAAGTGTGAAACATGACGTTAAAATCCTAATAAACAAATAAACAAACAAACGAGGTGTCCAGATACTTTTGGTCATATAGTGTAAGTAAGTCTTTTTTCCAGTTCTGTCCCATGAAGTCAGTGAAGTAAGCTTATACCAAGCCCACAAAAAAAAGCACTGAGCTGCAATCAATGACACTCCATAGTTAATGAACTTTCTGACCTTTCGGAAAATGTACACTGCTTAACCAGATTCCACGTATTTAATAATTCAGCCGCTGAGAGAATAGAAATGCTGCCTTCAATTAGGACCGGAATATTTGTCTGTCCTAAAGTGACGGTTGGCATTTTGTTGCTTAGGCCAAAATAAAAGGAAAAGAAAAACCTCATTACATGAACAATCCTTTCGGTGCCTTTTAATAAGAATCTTCCATCTGTTGACCGGCCTATGGAGGTAGAATTAAAGTCTGAAGACGCCCCTGAGGTTCAGGAGCACCTCTGTTCTGTACAGTCCTGCCACTTTAAATGTGATACATTCATAAAACTCACTACGTCGTGGGATTTGCAGCGTGCACGTGGCGAGCCCGCTCTGCGGTCGGTGGATCCGAGCTTTCATTATTGATAAGGACTGGTTTAAGGTTTCGGGCCGGAAAGGAAATGATAAGGTGCAGTGTAACGGCGCTGTGATCGGCGAGAGGCATCACTCTCTCACACTGCTGAGGTGGCAAACTGTTGCTCCACTTCTCATCAGGATGATCTGGAGCTCCGGTTTCTTCTGTTGCTCTCTGGTCCTCGGCCACGTCGCTCGCTTCAGCTCACCGGTTATAAATCCGAGGGTCTCAAAGTACGAACATAAAAGTCTCCAATATTTACATTCATCTTGAATGATTGGAATGGAAACATGAATAGAATGACGTTGTCATACGAGAGTTTCCGCACTTTTTTAGCACTATTTATTAAGAATTTCAAGAATAAATGACATCACTTTTCTACTGGGCTGAGGGCGGAGTCGGCCGGGGGTGCTCACAGGGCGGAGTTGGGCTGAGGTGCTCCCAAGGCACTTTGGGGCTGGGGTGTTCCCAGGGCACATTCGGGCTGGGGTGCTCTCAGGGCACTTTGGGGCTTGGGTGCTCCCAGGGCACATTCATGCTGGGGTGCTCCCAGGGCACATTTGGGCTGGGGTGCTCCCAGGGCACTTTGGGGATGGGGTGCTCCCAGGGCACTTTGGGGCTTGGGTGCCCCCATGGCACATTCGGGTCGGGGTGCTCCCAGGGCACTTTGGGGCCGGGGTGAGAAAAATGTACATAGGACAAAACGTGTAGGGTTCTGAACTTGTTTATTTAGCACAGGATGCATTAGAGCCGATTTTTTGAAAACCTCAATTATTTTTGCCATAGGAAATCAGGCTTAGACCCGGGTCTCCAAATATGGGCATAACGAGGACCACAGAATGACGCCTGACTTCAGTGGTCTATTAAGTGGAAGGTTTTGTCACTTCATTGTGGTCAGGGTCAGGGGTGCTAGCGTGTTCGTTTTTACTGGGAAACACTGGGTGCGCGGCAGGAGTATCATGGACACGGCCCCATCCCATTGCAAGGTTCATTATTGATTTGCATTTTTCACATTTATTTCAGTACTATAGAAGCAGTATTAAGTTTTTAATAAGTAACTGCATGATATGATTTTCCTTTAGCCGATTTTAACTCAATCATGTGAACAAAAAGACAGTGATAAAAAACGTAGCAGAGGAAATAGAAGATTGCAGATTGTTTGTTTGATTTGGCCGGGAGGAAGCATCTACCTGCGGCCAGAGATTTTCCTCCTGACTTGCCAATGAGGTTATTTGGACAAATGAGAAAATGTTTAGATAATGGAAATTGGGATGTATGGGATGTTCTGCTAGATTTGCACCTGTTTCTTAACCACCCTCAACCCCCCAAAAAGGGAGAAAAAAAACACGTGGAAGCTGCTATATATCGTTAAATTGGCTGGCTGTGAAAAATCCAATTTGTTCATTAGAGGCCCAATCAATACGATGGTTTATGTTGGCATGCATCTGTGATCGGAGAGCTGCGCTGAAGCCTTTGTGTAAATTCCATAATTCAATCCATTAATTCTTTTAATTCCTCATCTGTTGCGGCTTTATAACATTACAGAGTGACACTAACTCGACGTAATGCCGCTCAATCTATGATATAATACACCAGCCTATGTGTGGGGGTCATAATCTTTGGATCGGATTGATTTTTCAGTCTCTTTGGCCGATCATATTCCTACGTTTGGAAGGACAATCAGTAGTGATGTACTATATAGCCGAAAGTATTCGGACGGTCTTTTCTCAGCATTAAATTCAGGTGGCGCAGCAATAAAAACACACCCTAGAACACCAGAGCTGGGATCTCTAATACATCGTATCGAGTCTCAGCTCTGCCTGCCAGCTGCGCTGAGCAGCCACACGAAAAACGATTGGCCTGTTGTTCATATAGGGGTGGAATGTTGAGCGGACAGGGACTCCTCATAACCAATGCACTACGACCTCTGCTGCTGATTGATGGCGCCTGCACAGAGACGGGGAGAGAGTGCGCATCAGGGTGTATCTCTCCGTACACGGTGCTGATCCGCAGCTGATCTCGTCTGGTGTAGGTGACAAAATGCATACGGCTGCTGCCCACATGTCGGAGGGGGCATGGGTTAGCTTCGTTCTCCTCAATCTGAGCCGGGGCCGGCATTAGTGGAGAGGAAGCATGACGCAGTCGGGCAATTTGACACACTAAAAAGTGGGGAGAAAATGCATAAAAACAAAATATATATAAAAAATTATGAATAAATAAATAAAAAGTATCCAAATGGCTGAAAAAAGCTTTAGCTCGATTTCTTGTTCCTTGTTCAGATGTATCATGATCTTGTCAGATACCCAAGCTAAAAAAATCCAATATGGCATCCAGTGTAAAAGGTTTCTAGAAACAGACAAATGGAAAAGCACCAACTTGGAAAAAAAAATTGGCAACTATTATGGAGCACTTAAGCAATGACTGAAGCACACGGGCAGATCAAAGAAAACCAAATCAATATTCATCATTCTCAGCCTAGATTGCAAGACCCCATTTTCTCATAATGACTGCTGCTAATGAGGAAGCCTCTGTAACTACGCGGGCCACGGCATCCAAATTCGCCTAATTATTTGAGTGTTACAGTAAACCATGACACTTTATTGGCATACGATCACATGATGGCACCGATCGATAGAAACTGGGAGGATTGTGTAGGACACACTGCATAAAATCTTTGTAAAAAAAAAATGAGGAGGTAGATGAGCAGGAATGGAAAAAAAGCTTTAAAGCAACCCACCTGTTTTCAGCCTTTTACACTCCATTATAGTCCAGCCATCTGAAGCACTAAATCACGTGACGTCAGAGTTTCATAATAAGTTATTACACAATAATGGTGGTGGTCCCCAGTACAGTGAAAACTCAGTTTTAGTCACCAAGAATGCTGGATAGAGAGCCACCTTGCTGCTGCAAAAGTGACCCCTGCTGTTCTGGGGTCAGTATAAAGGAGGGTGGCATGAGTGGTGAAGGAATACAGAGAGCATAGCAAACGTAAAACAGGGTGGAATTAAAAATGACTGATTTGGAAGAAAAAGGGAAAATGGGGAAACATGCCTAAATAAAAATAAATAAATGAATGAATAAATAAATAAAGAAAAAAAGAAATACACATGGAAATAAATAAATAAACAAATATGGAAATAAATAAATATGAGGATTAAATATGGGCCTGAATAAATAAATATAAAATTAAATATGGAAATAAAGAAAGAAAGAAACAAACAAACAAATAAATACATAAATAAATTAATTAAATATAGAATTTAATATGAAAATAAATAAATATGGAAATAAATAAATATGAGGAATAAATATGGGCTTGAATATGGAAATAAATATATAAATATGGAATTTAATATGAAAATAAATAAACAAATAAATAAATTAATAAATAAATATGGAATTAAATATGGGATTAAATATAGAAATAAATGAATATATATGGAAGTAAATAAATATGGGATTAAATATGGAAATAAATAAAATAAATAAATAAATACATACATAAATATGGAAATAAAAAAAATATATGACATTTGCATACATTATATTGCCAAAAGTATATGGACACTCTTCTTATTAGTTGCTTTGGCCACATTCATTACTGGCAGGTGTAAAAAAAATCAATATAATAAAATAAATTCCTTTCTTAGAACTTTGTGGCAGCAGTTTGAGGATGGAACTTTCTAGTTCCAGCATGTGTCCTTATTTACAAAGCCAGGTCCATAAAGATGTGGTTTGATAAGTTTGGCATTGAGGAAAAGCATTCGCTTGCTTAGAGGCCTGATGTTCACCCTGTCAAACATATTTGGGATGAAGTTAGCTCAGAAATACTCTTCACTGAATGGGTTGTAATTACCCAGAAACACTCAAATCTCGTGCACACATTTAGAAATGAATCATCACATGCTTTTCCACATGTTGGAAGTTGTGACAAGATCTTCCCTGGTTGTTTAGGTCTACGATCGGTAGCATTTTGGTGGTCGGTAATGAACCAAAGGTTGGTCGGCTGTTATATGGTTAACAGGTCTGCATTTCACCTCAATAAATCATCATATATAAAACTCGGAAATGGCTTTTCACAACCATTCTTGTTCTAAAGCGCATCCTGCAGATGGAGCCCGGATCAGAAGCACCAAATCAGTTCATCCACAGGTTTATGGGAGACGCAGGTGATCCAATTACAGCGGCTATTTGGCTTAAGTGTCTCTCCACATGGGAACACGAGCAAATAATCTTCAGATATGACACTATCAACATCACACACACACTATTTCGCTTGCTCAGGATTTAGGATCATCATGTACAAATGCCCAGAAGAAGTGAACAGACCTTTAGAGCTGAGGCTCAAACCCTCCACCTCTAACACCCTCACACTCACATGCTTCTGTGTACTGCAGGATTTCAGTGTCGGAAAATAATGTAAAGCCCCGAGGTTAGGTACAAGAGATAAAGGCCACATCACTGTGATGATCTCTATCGATCTGCAACCTTGGGCACGTAGCAGGGATGCAGCATCTGTCAAAGGATGGTGTGGACCAGTGACTGATCCCTGCACTCTCTGATGGATGCGCTTGTGTTCCCAGCTTCTGTAATTGATGACGTCCTCGGTTTAGGTCAATTGCCGTCTTGAGTATGTTCATTAATTTTTCCTGCTTTCTTTCCTTCCTACTGCCTTTATTTGTTCCACCAATCCATACATACATACATACATATACATTTTATTTTCTCTTTCTTCCTTTCTTCCTCCCTCCAGTTCTTTCTTCATTCCCTCAATATATCCACCCACCCACCCATCCATCCATTCTTTCATTCATACTGCCTTAGTTTCATCCATCCATCCATCCATCAGTTTGTCCATTCGTTCGTCCATCCATCTTTTCATTCATACTTTCTTAGTTTCATCCATCCATCCATCCGTTCGTCCATCTGTTTGTTCGTCCGTCCATCCATCCATCCTTTCATTCATACTTCCTTGGTTTAATCCATCCATCCAACCAACCATCCAACCATCCATCCATCTTGTCATTCATACTTCCTTAGTTTCATACATCCATCTGTCCTTCCATCCATTTATAATGTCATCTATCCATCCATCCATCCATCCATCCTGTCCATTACTGCTTTCTTTATCCCCTGGGCATGAATGATTTAATGCTTAATGGGGGGTTACTTCAATGTACTCACAAGAGTATTAGTGAGATCAGATAGATCAGTTTTAAGACCTGGCTTCTAAAGTTGTTGAATGGTGGAAGGGATGGAGGTCTGGGCTTTGTGTGGGCCTTCAAAACCAAACTATTGCTAGTGCAGCTTAAATGGCAACATTCATTTATTCATTCATTTATTCACCATCAGTCATTTAATTTAATTTAGTCAGCATACGTTGATACATGCTGATGATCCATCGCTTTAGGTCCACTAGGAAGGTGTCCAACCAGGGAAAACATTGGAGTTGATATTTGTCATTGCCATCTGATGTCACGCAGCCCTCAGAAATCCTGTAAACAAGATTTAAGATGCAGGAAACAAAGAAAACATTTTGGAATAAGTATGATCTGTGTATTTGCTCCTCAGATTTATTTATCTGTCATGAGAGCTTCACTGTACGCTTGTGTAAACACGTCTTATTACAACCGGTGCATTTAACTGCTGGAGCACTGGTGAATGACCTTTAAATGACCTTAACATTTTAGATAAAATTGTATAAATGTTTATATATGATTGGGAAAACATACAGATGTGAATTTCATTAGTCTTGAAGGAACGAAATTGAAGAATGCAGTTGTGTGAAGGTATTCTGGATTAGCTGTATGGATTAATATGACTAGAAGTATTACAGATCCTGAAGTTCTGTTTGTTTGGATCCTAATATTTCCAGCTGCTAATTTAGAATAATGTGTAATCCGCTTTACAATGAATGTGAAATTTATATCCAAAACAAAAGATTCACCGGCTCTTTGATGGCAAATAAAGGTTTGACTTGGCTGAGAGGCCCTTCACGGTGCACTCGGGACAGAATTTGAGAAGGTAAAGCCTCTATAGTTCGTTTTCAGGAGATCTGGAGTGCATAACTTTGTCATCTCGAGGGCCGCGCTGAAAAATAACACTTAGAAAATCAGTCAAGCGGATGAGCAAGCAGCACAAAGACTGCAGAGAGAAATTCCAGCTTGAAGAGCGTTCAGAGCTCCCAGGAGAGAAACAAAACCCAGAGCACATTTGATCACATTTATAAGCATGTATACATACACTATACGGACAAAAGTATTGGGACACACCTTCTAATTATTGGATTCATATGTTTCAGCCACAAACGTACACGTAAACTTACAGGTGTAAAAAAATCAGTTATATAAAATATATATATATATATATGTATATATATATATATATATATATATATATATATATATATATATATATATATATATATATAGATAGATAGATATATTATGCTTCCAGCTTTGCAGCAACAGTTAAGGGAAGGCCCTTTCCTGTGTTTAGCACAATGCAAGTTCTATAAAGACATAGAGACATTTGACCAACATGAGTGCCATACAGCTGTTCGACTGTTTTGGCTGAATCGCAATCAAATTCCCACAGTAGAGTGAGAAGCCTTCTGAGAAGAGAGGCAATCATTCTATTTTAATATCTGTTGTCTTAGAAATGTGATGTCCAGCAAGCTCGTGGTCAGATAGACAGACAGCGGATAGATAGATAGATGGATAGACGGATAGACGGATAGACGGATAGATAGACAGATAGATAGATAGATAGATAGATAGATAGATAGATAGATAGATAGATAGATAGATAGATAGATAGATAGACGGACGGACGGACGGACGGACAGATAGACAGACAGATAGATAGATAGATAGATAGATAGATAGACAGACAGATAGATAGATAGATAGATAGATAGATGGATAGATGGATAGATGGATAGACGGATAGACGGATAGACGGATAGATAGACAGATAGATAGACAGATAGATAGACAGATAGATAGATAGATAGATAGATAGATAGATAGATAGACAGATAGACAGATAGATAGATAGATAGATAGATAGATAGATAGATAGATAGATAGATAGACGGACGGACGGACGGACGGACGGACGGACGGACGGATAGATAAACAGACAGATGGATAGATAGACAGACAGATGGATGGATAGACAGACAGACAGACAGATACATAGATTTCAATTACATTTTTTTTATAATGTAGTAAAAAAAAAAAAAAAAAAAAAAAAAAAAAAAAAGGTTTATCCAAATGTAGAAATAATAGCATGTACATAACTATGTTGACTAGCCTGAATTAATATTTTTAACGATCAGCTACTTAAAAAAAAATGACATTGTTTTGAACACACTTCCTAAATTACCGTGAGTGGACACCTGGAGCATCTTTTACATCAAGGCCAGGGTAAATCAGCAAATCAATGCTGCACTCACATGACAGCTCAGAAATGGCCTCATAAAAACAAAGGTGTGAAACAAAAAAAATATAAAGAAAAAAAAACAGCAAGCTATTTCAATTTAAAGCACCTATCTAAGATCCAAGAGCCTTGAGAATAGGATTGGATTACTGTCGGGCAGATTTACTCCAGCGACCCGCTGCCTCTGCATCATCGTAGGGCCCCCTGCTCCTCGATCAATGGGAATATTTATAGCGTCCGTTTCGGGCAGCCTTTCACCACGCATGAAGCACTAAACAAACAGAAGGCAGTGCTTTTCCCAATCACACATCCACCCCAAACATCAAGCACATCTCACTGGTCAGTGACAAAGTGGGCTGTTAGACATTTATTTGGCTCTAGTACTAGTAAAACGGGTTGGAAACGTCGCCATGATCTGGGTAAAGTTAGCAGTATTTTTTTATAAGGGGATCAAATTTGAATCATCTTTTTAAGTGTTAGGGATCATAAAATATTTATGCTTAATAAAACGCTTCTTAGTTTCATTTGTTTTGTATCATTTTTTTCTCTTTCTAAAGGTGTTTATCCAGGGCCCTTCTGGCACCAGCATGACACTGATACTGGTCCCACATTTCCACAGCTCCAGCATGTTTCATGTTTTAAAATATTGATGCATACAAATGATATTTATGAATTTGTGCTTTAAACATGGGAGGTGGGGAGACATTATCACAGATTGGTGGTGGTGGGGCTCGAAGCTTGTACCTTCTGATTACTATTTCTAACTAAACCCTATAGGAAAAGTTTCAAGTGATCTAGTTCTTTTATCTTTATCTATCTTTTATCTTCTTCTAATATTAGATTCAGACTATAAAGGTCCTTTGTCCCCAGAGCCATTAGGTTCAACAACTCCAGCATTCGGGGACAGGACTGAGGGTCCTACATTTAGCCATGTATGTATGTGTATATACATGTATATACTTGGGATGTCTACATACTTTTGGCCATAAAGTGTATCAGTTTACATCTAATGTTAAACACAAGTGATTCTTTTTGCTAGAGATTTCTTTCCCAGCCCTGCGTTTGACTTTTTATATAATTACTGATCAATTTTTGGCTCTTATTAAATTATCTAATTGCAGGATCTGCATCTGTGTCATAATCAGCTGAGAACAGCGAGATGGTTTTAAATGAAATGAATGTGTCGGTTGTAATGTCAGTAATTGTTGGCTCCTCGACACAATTGACCTCTTTCTTAATTTCACAACACACAACAGCACGTCCCGTACGAAACGTCTGAGAATGAGATTCCCATAATCAGGTTTGTTCTGGGGTACATACAAAATCTCTGTTATATTAGACACTGTGGTGCGAGAAAAACCAACAAGGCCTCCCAATATTATAAAATAAGACTGTGGATTCTACTGGGTGTGCTGCACAGTCCTGGGGAACTGGGTTCAGACTGTATTTTCTGGGTAGCTTTCCTCCAGGTACTCAAGCTTCTTTACACTTCCAGAAATGTTGATACATATAAAATATCTTCTAATACAAACTAATACAGTTCCATCACAGGAACAGTTTCCATATTAAAGTAGAAATTAAATTAAGTATTTATTTTTATTTATTAATTTTCTCCCAATTTATCGTTGTCAATTTGTCTTCAGCTGCTGGTGGATCCCTGATTGCAGTCGAGGTGGGTATATTGCTGCTCACACTTCCTCCGACCCATGCACAACCCTTAGCGGAACCCTTTTTGGCGCCTCTATCTGCTAACACAGCGTTTAAAGACCTCACCCACATAGTCCGGTCATCCCGCCCTAGCAAAGACATGTCTGCTGCAGGCACTGCCAATTCTGCCCGCTAGAAGGTGCCCAGTTGACCGGTGGCCACCCCGTGTTTTGAACCGAGGAGTTCAGAACTTCGGTGCTGGTGTGCTAGCGGAATATCCCGCTGCGCCACCTGGGCCCCTAAATTATTAAATGCATATTTTGGCTAAAATAAAAAAAAATAAAAAAATTAATATATATATATATATATACAGTATATACAGTATATATGTAATACTCATAAATATCATGGCTGCAACTATAAAATGTATTTCATTTATATGCAAATCATGTATACAATAATATTAAGTACATTTAATGTAGCTGTGCGGGTGTGTGTGTGTGTGTGTGTGTGTGTGTGTATAGGTGCCGTATGGTTTTACTGTAGACAAAAAACAGGTTGTTGGAAATCCCATTCCAAAACAATGTGGCCAGCTATAAAAGCCACTATGCTAGAGAGATTAGATTTTGGAGTGTGTCTGTGTGGATTTGTGTCTGTTTAGACTAAAAGTAAATTTCTCAGGTCTGAAACTGATGTTAAAAGAGAAGATCTTTTTCGCAATAGACAGTATAATTAATTCCAGAAGTGTAATGTGTTTAAGGTTTAGGCTCTGTGCAGATTTTTGGATGGAGTTCCACTGTATTATATATAGGGTAATATTATGTAATATAATGATATTATGTAATGTAATGTAATGTTTCTGGTTTCATTCTGTTTTTATAACAGACTCTTGAGGAACAAACCATTTCATTTGGTTGCATGTCAACCACCCTGCGAGTTCTCTGCTCTGGAAAATGATTATGTATGTTGAATTTTTAAACACTGGTGTTTAAGGACTGAATCCGGCCTGTGAGCAGTTAAAGGAACAAACAAGTGCATTTAAGGCGGCTACAGGAACTAAATTTGGAAGCAATTACAACAATGGTAACTGTGGTCGTTTTGAAAGAATCCATTTGCTTGTGATCAAATAGAAGTGAAACATGTGTGTGTGTCTCTGTGAGATAGAGCGCCGCTGGAACATCCCGACCATTTCCATTACACGTTTAAAACGTCATGTGACGTGTGCAGAAATAAACTCTCTAACTGGCATGAACGGATTATGATTTATCCCAAACAGACACTAATTTAGCACAGCCAGAATCTTGCAGCTGTTTTTAAATGTTGTGGATTTAAGTGCTTTATTTTGCAAAGGCTCAGTTTATTTCTTTTTGGAGCAGGGTGTTAGAGGTACGTTTCTGAGCAGTAGCAGATTAAGGATTGTATTTTATATGTGGTTGGTGTGAATGTGAATGTATCAGGGTACGTCAGTATTACACCATCAATGCTGGCTTGAAATGACTCCTGGTATAATGTTCATTTAAATCTATTGTAGAGTCTAACACTGATGAGAGACTGAAGGAGGATTAATACAAGCAGTGCATTATTGTTATTATCATTATTATTATTATCATTATTATTATTATTATTATTATTGTTATTATTGTTGTTATTATTATTATTATTATTATTAGTAGTAGTAGTAGTATCATAATGTATCTTACTGTATAGTTTCCAGAAAGCTCTGACATTATAAATCATTTTAATTTATTAATTATTAAAAAGAAACCATCACTTTTAGGTACTACTTAACTTTTGTGAATTAAATTATTCATTATTATTGTTATTAATTTGTCACATAATAATTATTATATGCACATCACATAATATTTTTACCTTTTTTTCTTTGTTTACTGTAGTACTACTGAGATCTTAAAGAAGAACACTTAATTTGTACTAGTGGCTTTAATTTTATGTTTATTTGTTAGATAAACATGCATATATTTATGATTATATTAATAATTATAATAATGAATTGTTACATTTATTGTTTCTTATTTGCAATAAGTATTATCTTGTTATCTATCTATTGATATATTTAGCATTTACTTATTTTAATTACATTTTATTAAATTAGGATTAAAGTTCTTGACCTAGTCACCCTAAATTGCTTATTGGGCAGCCCGGTGGCTCGGTGGGTAGCACTGTCGCCTCACAGCAAGGTCCTGGGTTCGATCCCCAGGTGGGGTGGTCCAGGTCCTTTCTGTGTGGAGTTTGCATGTTCTCCCTGTGTCTGTGTGGGTTTCCTCCAGGAGCCCCGGTTTCCTCCCACAGTCCAGAAACATGCAAGTGGGTTGAATTGGAGATACAAAATTGTCCATGACTGTGTTTGACACTAAACTTGTGAACTGATGAAACTTCTGTAACCAGTAACTACCTGTTCTGTCATGAATGTAACCAAAATGTGTAAAACAGGACATTAAAATCCTAATAAATAATAAAAAAAATGGCTTATTAGACACTTTTAGATTTCAATGTCCCTTGTAAGAAGTGCTGTATAAATAAATTAACCTTTGATGATGATGATGATGATGATTTTAATAATAATACTACTAATAATAGTTTATTTATATTGTCTGTAACAAATCAACTGAAATGACCAAAATCCATTTTTATGCACATTTTAAAATAATAACAAAAAAATATATACATGATAATGTCTGTTTATATTAATATTAGTAGCACCACTGAACTGTCAAAATTTGGACATTTCTTTATATATTTATTCCTTTATATATAATTATAACAACGCTTTGCTTGAAATGTTGCCTCCCCGATTCTCTGCCCCATCTGTCCCTAATTCATCCCGGCGGTCTGAAAAAAAGCAGCTGAAAATCATCAGACAGCAATCAGACAAAAGTCATCAAAGCAGACACGGTGCGTTCTCACAATTTTATTGTTTGATGCGACTGAGGGGGGTGAGGATTTCAGTATCTGTCCCACTCTCACCCAGTGTCTTTTTTTTTTCTTTTTTTTTTCCTTTTTCGGAAGTTTCTTGAGGACTCACGTTTAAAAGAACCCCACGGGCAAAACAGAAACAGACAGGTCGGATCAGTCAGGTCAGATGGTTAATGATAACTCACAGACGAGACCGTTCCTCTAAAAAGTGCATTCACAAACATGACAAATCTCAAATCAGGATATCCTTTTTTTTATGATACAAAATATGCATACCAGTTTAGCTTGAACTCTATACATAATAAGTTTCTGAATATCTCTGTCTCAGCTTTACAAAGGTTAAAATCGAGTCTGTAAAGGCAGCAGCTTTTTAATATCCAAGCCTTCTCTCTTCTTGTACCAGGTCCATGATTCCTGCATGTGCTGGATATCCAAATAAAACAACATCACGACGTATCAACATCGGCGAGGTGAGGAGACGTTTTGTCTGCGTTGAAAGTAACAGAAGTCAGAATAACAGAAGTCTGACATTTAGAAAAGAAAGATCAAGAATAAAACACTGGGGCCATTAAATATATCTTCTTATACCCGCTTTTGTGAATATTATAAATACTAAAGACACCGGACATTAATATAAGACAATGCCAAGAGACTAAATGCAAAGATTAAAATAGTTCAAACTTTTTTCCATCAAGTATCTAGTTCATGAGTGAAAAAAAAAAAACACACAGTACAAAGACGTTTGTCCCGTGTCTTGTACCTTTAAACGTACACCGTAATCAGGTAAACATTAGTCAGTCTATTCACATAGATCGCTCTTTATTTATTTATTTTTTCTTTTTTTCTTCTTTTTACCATTTACAGACTTACCCATTTCAACTGAGTAAAGATATTTTTCTTTTATTACTTAATCCTTAAAAGCAGTCAAATGTACTGATAAGAACCAATAAAGTACCATGCAAATCTTGCAAGACGACAGATTCTCAACTTTATTTATTTTTTTATCTTCATAGGTGAATGAAGGATGGGAAATACTTCTACTCAATACTGAATACTAGAGATCCAAAACCAAACAGAATATCAAACTTCAGCTGTACATAATATAGTACATAAGGAACCAAACTCAACACTCGAACCCAGTCATTACTGCAGTCTTTCCCAAAACAGGCGCCTTAATTGATTCCTATCTCCTTGTTGTCCTCCATGAACCTAGAAAAAGGGCGTCCGCTTCCCACCCCCAGGCTGGTCTTTTCCAGTCCGCTCATGGGAGGACTGCTTCCCGTGCGTGCCCTCTCCATCCCCCCCGACATGCCACCTAGCGACGGGATGCTGCCCCCTCCCAGACTAACAGGCAGTGGAGGGATGCCGCCATTCTGAATGACCGAGATCTCGTTATTCTTCATGGCCAGGCCGTTCGTGATGGCCGCGGCGTACTGGTTCCAAAAGCCCGGGTCCACGTTCATCGCTCGTACCGCCAGGTCTTTCTGGAACATTTCGCTAAATTTCATAGCGTCGCCGCCCAGCAAAGCCATGGGGTTCTCCACCGACAGTCGGCGCCCCCGCCTGGCCGGAGCGTTGTTCCACATATGGGTTCCCATGTGAACCTGGCACCAGAGAACGTAAGGGAGGTTAGTTCATGCATATATAAATATTTATTCATTAAATACACTTATTTTGGGTTAAATCATTCATTGGGCAGTTAGTTTACTAAACATTTTAATATTTTTATACCTACTAAGGTTTTGTGTGTGTTTTCTAAAAATGCTAGCCAAATGACCTAATGTAACCCTACAGCCTTTGCTTCTTTGTTAGTGATTGGTTGACCATAATTTCAAGAACTATTGATTCTCTGTGCCCATTTAAATAGGCCTTATTGACTGCACTTATTAAAAATACATCCAACAATGGTCACATGCTAAGGCCAGAAAGGAAGCCCAAACTCTATCCATATTAGTCTTAGATGGTCAGATATAATCCAAGTATCCAACCACCTAATAGGTCTACTAATTTCATCCTGTTCTTTTAATTGTTTAGATTTAAATAATTTTTAACAATATTCTATAAGAGAAAAAATAATAATAGTCACAGCTATAAAGCTAAAAATAATTATTTAACTATTGTACAGCTATAAATGCTAACCAGCTTTACATTTAGGTTTATTTGACAGACTAAAAAAGTTACAAAATTATATAAATAAAAAGCCATATTTAAATGTTTATAAAGTTACTATTTTTATACATTAAAATCATAACCTGTTTCATCAGTATTATATAATTACATTGATTATTATTTTTCTATATAATTATATTTATAATATGCTATACCTTCAGGTTGCCCTTTGTGGTGAAGGCTCTTCCACAGATGGAGCAGGCGAAAGGTTTCTCTCCTGTGTGTGTCCGCTCGTGGATCTGCAGGGCGCTGGCCGAGGAGAAGTTTTTTCCACAGCAATGGCAGTTGTGCTGCTTGGGGGTCCGGCGTGGCGGAGGTGGCGCCAGCATCGGGTTAAGACCGGGACTCATTGTCGTCTGAGGCGTAGCAGCAGGTACCTGAAGACTCATGGGAAAATGAGAACCCTCGCTTAGGGACAGTGGCTTGCTGTGGCCATTCATCTCTAGTTTGATCAGGCTTGGCGCTGAGGTCATCAAGTTTGGAGCACTTAGGACTAAACCAGAGAAAACAGGATGTATTATAAATGTTATGTTTCTTATCTTTTATTCTTATCATTGCTGTGGTGGCTTTAAAGAAATAATAATAAAAAAACGATGCCTACCTCGGTCTCTTCCCAGGAACAGCATGCTGAACTGATTCTCCTCTTTAAAATAAGGTCTGGGTGGCTGGCCAGCAGTCAGGTCTAGCACTCCAACATGCTCGGTTGGTACAGAGCCAGGAGATGGCGTTTCAGACTTTTCCGACTTCACAGTCGCTGGTGGTGCATTGGAGTCCTGGGCATCTTCAGCTGCAGTGCCATTGATGTTGTTGATCAGACCCTGAGACCTGGAGCAATGGATTTCAGGCTGACTAGGAGCAGGAGAGAGAGCCTGCATGGAGTCTGAAGATTCGGACAGACCTGGACTTCCAACACTCTGATTCTCTAAATCTTCCATAGCAGAGGAGGCGTCATTGGTAAACACGTCTACACTTTCTCCAATGAGTCCACTCCCATTCTCGGAGGGCTTCAAGCTGAAGACGCGGGTCATATTAATCGTCGAGTCTATCGACTTCATTTGGTTTTCTAAAGCAGCGATGCTGGAGATGACTGGGATAGGGGGAGACGTGCTTGGAGACATGCCTCCATACGAAAGCGGTGGTTTGGATGGATCCACATCATCTTTGATATCTGGTTCATCCTCAAGGGCCTTCTCCATCTCATCAATTAATTCATCATCATAGTTGCTCATGTTGTCTATGCTCTTACCATCGAAGGAAAAATCCGTGTCCATGTCTTGAAAACTTTCAGGCAGGGGCGTGTTCGGAATCTGACCCCCCATGTGCATGCGGATGTGCTGCTGCAACACCACAGCGTTAGTAAACTTCTTTTGACAAATAGGACACGAGTGCTGTACACGTAAAGGGGGCTTGGACCTGTGGACCCCAAAATGCGTTTTTAGGTTGCCTTTAGTGGTGAAAGCGCGGCCGCATATTTTACATTTGAAGGGTCTCTCGCCGGTGTGGATACGGTAGTGCATCTTGAGGGCGCTCTGGCAGCTGAGCACACGGTGGCAGATGACACACTGGTTGGGATCTGTCATTTTTTTGTCGATGTTCTCCACCAGTTGCTGCAATTTCGAGGTCTCTGATGTTTGCATAGAGTCCAGAAGGCCGCCGAAGGGAAACTTGGCCTTGAACTGATCTGAGATCATTGGGAGGGAAGATTGAGAGGCTGAGACTGGAGAGGTGATCGGGTCTGTTATCTGAGTATTGGTGGTGCTGGTGGTAGTGGTTGTGACGGACAATACAACCTGGTTCACATTAGTCGATGACATGCTGGTTTCCACAGGTCTTGTGGTGCAGTTGGGTGGCAAATGAATCTCCTCTGGCCTCAAAACTGGGGGAGCGTCACTCTGCATGGTGGGCTGTGGAGACGCTAAAGTGAGGGTTGTGCTTGATTCAGTACTGAAAACATTTGGTGAAAGAGATGCGCACTCACTTGAAGGCGGTGAGGGTCTCGGAGGCGACCTGCTTAAGGGGGTAAGACTAGGCGAATCTCCATACCCCCCTATCATGCTGGGTAGGGTCGGGGGAAGCTGCAGCCCCAAAGAGGTTGGGGTGGTCGATAGAACAGGCTTGCTGTCCAGCCATGTTGTGACCGGCTTCTCTGGAGGCAGCGACATGCCATAAGGAATACCGGAGGTGGTTGGCACGTTGTCCAGGTACTCAGGCACTGGGTAAGGGTTCATTGGAATGTGTGGATATTTTTCTTTATGTCTCTGAAAATGGACCTTCAGGTTTCCCTTTGTGGAGAATCGATTACCGCAAATGTTGCACTTGAAAGGCCTTTCGCCGGTATGTGAGCGGAGGTGTATTTGCAGGGCGCTGTCGCTCCCAAATACTTTAGCACAGAACCTGCATTTATGTTTGAAGAAGGGGTCTTCTGAGCTAGGCTTGGTGTCAAATACGGATACGTTTGGAGGCTTTCCTTTGTGGTGCTTCATCAGGGCTGATAGAGGATCAAGTGCGTTGGCTGTGGCTGCAATACTGGCCAGCGGGTTCGGAAAGATGACACTACTTGAACAACTAGGGGGCATTAAGGGAAGGTTGGAAGGTGAGCTCAAGAGGCTTCCGTGGGTCAGTGTCGGAGGACTTGAGGTGTTTCTCGTGAGGGAGATGCAGCTACTAACGGCAGTCCCACTGCCATTGCTGCTATTGTTGCTGCTACTGCTAGTGACCGAAGTCAGCGGTAACAAGGACGGAACTACACTACAGCTTGATAGCGGATATGAGGACTTTGTTGTGGTGTTGCTGCTCATTACAGAACTGGACAGGTGGCTACCTGTGTGTGAGGCGTGGGAGTGGCTCACCTTCAGAGCAGATGACAACGAGGTCGGGCCTTGACTGCTTAAAGTGGGTGGGACTCTGATAGGGAGCTGGTGGACGGGTGGTGTAATGAAACCGTGCAACTGGAGCTGGCTGGGGATTGTGGGAAGGCCGGAGGAGGATGTAGCCTGCGAGCCAGCGCTCGTACCGTGGTGGACATGATGGCTAAGAGCTGCCTGTGCAGGGTTCTGCCTGTTCATTAGTGCCACCTGGCTACGGATCTGTTCTATCAACTGGAGTTGGTGGATCTGTTGTTGCTGCAAAGCCATCAGCTGGTCCAGGATCATCGGAATAGCCATGGTGGACATGCTACCGGCTAGCGCGCCTCTGAAAGTTTGTGAAAACTGTGCAACTGCCACACGTGTTCCATGTAACGTTTCCAAAGTGACATTTGTGCTGGGCATCCTGTAGCCTGTCCCAGGCGGCTGGGGTGTGTCAAGCTGAGGTAGGGAAACATCCGGTTCTGGTGATACGTCTAAATCTTCAGGATCCATCGCTTTCTCAGGTGACATTTCCACTTCCATGGACTCATCGTCTTTGTCCAGGGCGGCTGCCTGCTCCAGGGTCATTTCGGCCCCATCGTCCGGGTCGGTCGGCGTCTGGCGCCCCTCGACCGCCTCCTCGCTGTCTTCGGGCTCGCTCAAACAGCTAGGTACGGGCGAAGGCTCAGTTGGGTACTCGTGTCCTGGGTCCGGTGTGACATCGTTTTCTCTGATAATGAGCACCAGCGGGTTCTTGGTGCAGCTCTTCAGATGCTCGCAGAAATCGAACCACTTGAAGAACTCGGCGCAGCACTTGTCACAAACGTGGGTCTCCTCGCTGCCACTGCGGCTCTCGTTGCCACTGTCGGCGTCATCCAGGATCTCACCCGAGACTGAAGAAAGGAGAGAGGGCAGAGAAGAGAATAAATGAATACATAATGTGCACAATTTTTCAGCACAACACCTCTACAAAGATTTAACCTTTATTTTTTTTTCCTCCACTCGCCATGAGTAAAATCAATATTCTTTTTTTTCCATTCTGAACAAATCATCCCAGCTCGCCAGGTTTTGTGCATTCTACTCCTCTCTATAGAGCCAGCTAATAATTTTCTTAAAGCAATCCATCAAATTATGAGAGCCTATCAATTGTGGATACTGCCGCTTAATGAAATTCCATACAAGCTATTGATTTCCGATATTTTCAGACAATTCACGGCTGCCTCGCTTGTTGAGTACAAATCAGGTCTTTGATGGTCCCATTAGGATTCCCCTCTGCTATCAAACCACCTCATTTCCACCTGAATTTCAAATGCCTGAGCCGGGTTCATTTAGCATTGCCGGGAGAACATGCAACCTCTGCTGAAGGTTGAATCTGTCAGCTGGATGAAATGCAAAAGTCCATCCACTCATCAGTGTAATAAATTCTGTCTGACAGAAGCTTTGGCTGTTTCTCCTCTTTAAGATTAAAGCATGTTCGAAAAATCTCCATATCATCATGAGCTCCATTGTAAAATAAATAAAAAAAACACTTTCTTTATTTAATTTATTTATAGATTATATTGTTTGCTCTGTGATGGACTGGTGACCTGTTTAGGGTGTTTTCTGCCATTCACCCAATGAATCGGACCCACCGCATACCTGACCAGGAAAGCTTTGGTAAAACAGACAATGAGTAAATGAATATATGAATGATTATATTGTAATACATTGTGGTTGTTGTTGAATGTGAGCCCATTTTATAACTGTTATTATTTATTTATTTATGCATTTATTTATTTATCTATTTATTTATTTATTGTAGCTCTTTGTAGTGGTACTTATGTTAGTAACATCTAACAAACTGTTTTTTCTTTATTTAATTTTTTTATTTGCTTTTTTATTTTCACTATTTATTGGTATTTTTATTCTTTATATTTTTTCTTTCCTTCTTTTGTATTTATTTATTTATTTATTTATTTATTTATTTATTTATTTATTTATTCTGTTAACCTGAGTAATTGTCACCAATGGCTGTCCTTCCCTACATCTTTTCTTTTTTTTCTTTTCTTTGTTTACTTTCACTTTTTATTGGTTTCGCTCCTTTTTTTCTTTCCCCCCCAAAAAAATCTTCCTTTCCCTTTTTTATTTTTTCTTCCCTTCTGTCCTGTTTTTATATATGTATTTATTGTAGTTCTTTGTAGTGGTACTTTTGTTTGTAACATATAACAAACTTTACTTCTTCTTTTTTTTTCTTCTTTTCTTTTTTTTTTTTTTTTTTTTTTGCTTTTTCATTTTCACTATTTATTGGTTTTGCTCATTTTTTCTTTTTTTCTTTTCATTTTGTTTTATTTATTTATTTATTTATTTATTTATTTATTTATTTATTTATTTATTTATTTATTTATTTTATTAATCTGAGTAATTGTCATCAATGGCTGTCCTTCCCTAAATCTCCCTTTTTTCTTTTCCTTTTTACTTTAACTTTTTATTGTGTTTGTTTCCTTCTCTTTTATTTAATTTATTTATATATTTATTTATTGTAGTTCTTTGTAGTGGTATTTTTGTTAATAACAGCTAACAAACTTTTTTTCTTAATTTTTTTTTCTTCTTTTCTTTTTTTGCTTTTTTATTTTCACTATTTATTGGTTTTGCCCTTTTTATCTTTCCTTCTTTTTATTTAATTTTATTTATTTATTCATTTATTCATTCACTCTGTTAATCAGAGTAATTCTCATCAATGGCTGTGCTTCCCGACATTTTTTATTTATTTTTTTGTTCCTCTCTCTGTCATGCCTTTCATCATGCGCCGTCTGCTCTGCTCCTCTGCTCTGTGAGAGTAAATTACACGGCTCTGGAGGAGCAGTTCTGCTTGTGATTAGTTACATATGTTCGGTTACAGTTGTTAAAAGCCATTTCCTCTTCATATAGCTGTCATGTGCAGCGGGAGCGGCGGTGGTGGCGGTGCAAGGTGAGCTCGCTCAACAATTCCTACATATGCTGAATCAAACCGCCAGTCCCGTCCTCCCTGATCATGATCATGTATCTGAATAAGATCAGGACCTGAGCGGTGCTGGTGTGTTGCTAGTGTGTTGCTGGTGTGTTGCTAGTGTGTTGTGATGATCGTTGTTTATCTGTTTCAGTGTCTCTGTACTGTGTTACATGGGAAACTGTATTGACTGCTTTTTTCTTTCATTACGCTGATCATTCGTTGACATTAAGCGTGTAGTGAGAAGATTAGTCTAACGAGAAAGTATGTGTAACAGTATGCCTTAATTATCTGTAACAATACATGTCACTTATGCAGCATCATCCTGAGGTAAATGACACTTTATTAAATAAATGCAGTAACTATATAAAATCTAAATGGGTAACTAGTTTAAATGCAGCATTATTAAGTAAAGCCCACCCACCTACATCAGAGAAATGTACAAGAATTCACAGAGTTACAAAAAATAAAAAAATAACTGGAGCAATCTGTCCATCCTGATCTTAAACTTTTAATCACATGGTGAATAATGAACAACCTTCACATTCTGATCACTGACCAACAGCATTAACAACAGTTGTTGTTTTTTTTTTATTAAAATTATATAAAGAAATATAAAGAAATAAAGAAGCTCACAAAGCCGCTGCATGATAATAAATTCTGAATCAGGAATATTGATCCCTGAATTTCGACACCAAGAGTGAGTGCAGCTTATTTCCATAATTAAAGGGTGAAAGGTCAGACTCTCTTCAAATATATATGTATATGGTATTTTTTATATATGTAGTTTTTCAGCTGTAACAACTGCCACTCTTTTGAGAAAGCCTCGCACAAGACTTTGACTAAATGGGCACAAATTCCCACAGAAGTATTTCAAACAGCATTTGTATTACTGGGTTTATTACAACAATGTATAGTGGGTCTGAGATTAGGTGCAGGACAGTGGAGTTTCTTTAAAAAGAGCTTTTCTGCATGTCTTTATCTAGCTTGCTTTATGCACATGGGCACAGTCATACAGGAACAGGAAAGGACCTTCCCTAAACTGTTGCTGCAGAGTTGGAAAAATATAATTTTCTTTATATACTTGATTTATTGCAAAACATATGAATTCAAAAGTTTATATAGTAAGCAGGAAATCGACCATCTAGATCACCATGGCAACCAACATAGCATCATTCTATTAAGTAGTGTTTGTGTGTGTGTGTGTGTGTGTGTGTGTGTATGTGTGTTTATTCCACCAAGGCACAAGAGAAGGCATTTGGAAACAATCCAAGGTCCTCTTATCCCCTTAAGAGTCTGACTTTCCTCAAATCTAAAGCTAAAGTGGGGTGGAATCAATAGGTTGATTGTAAGTTTGGGCTGGTTATCTCGGTGTGTGAGTTTTGGCCTGTTAAGTGAAACCACTAATCCGACATACAATATCAGATCGGCTCTTTGAGTTCTTTAGAAAAGGACGAAAAGTTCAAAGTGATTACATCACACTGCTTCTTTATCATCTTTAATACACACAACCCAGGACAGACCAGACTCATCTGTCTAACATTCACACACACTATATAAACACCATAAACATAAACCATATCCACTGCATCCTTATACACCATACACACTACATACAGTACATAAACATCACTTACACATAAATCACATCCACTACATCCCCATACAATATATACACATAAACCACGTCCACTGCATCCCAATACACCATACACACCACATCTACTACATACAGTAAATACACACACACCACATAAACCTAAACCACATCCACTACATACAGTACATACACACACACCACACAAACCTAAACCACATCCACTACATACAGTACATACACACACACCACACAAACCTAAACCACATCTACTACATACAGTAAATACACACACACCACATAAACCTAAACCACATCCACTACATACAGTACATACACACACACCACATAAACCTAAACCACATCCACTACATACAGTACATACACACACACCACATAAACCTAAACCACATCCACTACATACAGTACATACACACACACCACATAAACCTAAACCACATCCACTACATACAGTACATACACATACACCGCATACACATAAACCATATCTACTACATACAGTACATACACACACACCACATAAACCTAAACCACATCCACTACATACAGTACATACACACACACCACATAAACCTAAACCACATCCACTACATACAGTACATACACATACACCGCATACACATAAACCATATCTACTACATACAGTACATACACATACACCACATAAACCTAAACCACATCCACTACATACAGTACATACACACACACCACATAAACCTAAACCACATCCACTACATACAGTACATACACACACACCACATAAACCTAAACCACATCCACTACATACAGTACATACACACACACCACATAAACCTAAACCACATCCACTACATACAGTACATACACATACACCACATAAACCTAAACCACATCCACTACATACAGTACATACACATACACCACATAAACCTAAACCACATCCACTACATACAGTACATACACATACACCGCATACACATAAACCACATCCACTACATACAGTACATACACATACACCGCATACACATAAACCACATCCACTACATACAGTACATACACACACACCACATAAACCTAAACCACATCCACTACATACAGTACATACACACACACCACATAAACCTAAACCACATCCACTACATACAGTACATACACACACACAACATAAACCTAAACCACATCCACTACATACAGTACATACACACACACCACATAAACCTAAACCACATCCACTACATACAGTACATACACACACACCACATAAACCTAAACCACATCCACTACATACAGTACATACACATACACCGCATACACATAAACCACATCCACTACATACAGTACATACACACACACCACATAAACCTAAACCACATCCACTACATACAGTACATACACACACACCACATAAACCTGAACCACATCCACTACATACAGTACATACACACACACCACATAAACCTAAACCACATCCACTACATACAGTACATACACACACACCACATAAACCTAAACCACATCCACTTTATACAGTACATACACCGCATACACATAAACCACATCCACTACATACAGTACATACACACACACCACATAAACCTAAACCACATCCACTACATACAGTACATACACACACACCAAATAAACCTAAACCACATCCACTACATACAGTACATACACACACACCACATAAACCTAAACCACATCCACTACATACAGTACATACACATACACCACATAAACCTAAACCACATCCACTACATACAGTACATACACACACACCACATAAACCTAAACCACATCCACTACATACAGTACATACACACACACACCACATAAACCTAAACCACATCCACTACATACAGTACATACACATACACCGCATACACATAAACCACATCCACTACATACAGTACATACACATACACCACATAAACCTAAACCACATCCACTACATACAGTACATACACACACACCACATAAACCTAAACCACATCCACTACATACAGTACATACACACACACACCACATAAACCTAAACCACATCCACTACATACAGTACATACACACACACCACATAAACCTAAACCACATCCACTACATACAGTACGTACACACACACACCACATAAACCTAAACCACATCCACTACATACAGTACATACACACACACCACATAAACCTAAACCACATCCACTACATACAGTACATACACACACACAAACCTAAACCACATCCACTACATACAGTACATACACACACACCACATAAACCTAAACCACATCCACTACATACAGTACATAAACACACACCACATAAACCTAAACCACATCCACTACATACAGTACATACACACACACCACATAAACCTAAACCACATCCACTACATACACACACAAACCTAAACCACATCCACTACATACAGTACATACACACACACCACATAAACCTAAACCACATCCACTACATACAGTACGTACACACACACCACATAAACCTAAACCACATCCACTACATACAGTACATACACACACAAACCTAAACCACATCCACTACATACAGTACATACACAAACACCACATAAACCTAAACCACATCCACTACATACAGTACATACACAAACACCACATAAACCTAAACCACATCCACTACATACAGTACATACACACACACCACATAAACCTAAACCACATCCACTACATACAGTACATACACAAATACCACATAAACCTAAACCACATCCACTACATACAGTACATACACAAACACCACATAAACCTAAACCACATCCACTACATACAGTACGTACACACACACCACATAAACCTAAACCACATCCACTACATACAGTACATACACACACACCACATAAACCTAAACCACATCCACTACATACAGTACATACACACACACCACATAAATCTAAACCACATCCACTACATACAGTACATACACACACACCACATAAACCTAAACCACATCCACTACATACAGTACATACACACACCACATAAACCTAAACCACATCCACTACATACAGTACATACACACACACCACATAAACCTAAACCACATCCACTACATACAGTACATACACACACACCACATAAACCTAAACCACATCCACTACATACAGTACATACACACACCACATAAACCTAAACCACATCCACTACATACAGTACATACACACACCACATAAACCTAAACCACATCCACTACATACAGTACATACACACACACCACATAAACCTAAACCACATCCACTACATACAGTACATACACACACACCACATAAACCTAAACCACATCCACTACATACAGTACATACACACACCACATAAACCTAAACCACATCCACTACATACAGTACATACACATACACCGCATACACATAAACCACATCCACTACATACAGTACATACACACACACCACATAAACCTAAACCACATCCACTACATACAGTACATACACACACACCACATAAACCTAAACCACATCCACTACATACAGTACATACACACACCACATAAACCTAAACCACATCCACTACATACAGTACATACACATACACCGCATACACATAAACCACATCCACTACATACAGTACATACACAAACACCACATAAACCTAAACCACATCCACTACATACAGTACATACACACACACCACATAAACCTAAACCACATCCACTACATACAGTACATACACATACACCGCATACACATAAACCATATCTACTCCATAAAACACATAGACACACATCACATACACACCACATCCACCACATAAACTTAAACCACATACAGTACATATACTGTACATGCACCACACACATCCACCACATAAACTTAAACCACATCCACTACATCCAGTACATACACATACAGTACATACACATAAACCACATCTACTACATACAGTACATATACACACACCACACACACACACACACCACATACAGTACATACACTTAAACCTCATCCAGTACATACACCACATAAACTTCACATCCACATAAACCACATCCCCAAAAATGCACCCACTACATCGCCATACACCATATACACCACATCCACATAAGCCACATACATTACATATATACATAAACCACGTCCACATCCACCATATAGTACATACATATATTACATACAAATATACTACATACACCATATACACCACATTCACACACAGATATATTACATACACACACATCTGATACACTTCATAGACAAGCATCACACACATACAGCAATGACACCACACACACACAGCACTGACACCACACACACACAGCACTGACACCACACTCACACACACATATCACATACACTATATCACATACACCACATAGACTATATCACATACATCACATAGACTGTATCACATACACCACATAGACTATATCACATACACCACATACACACAGCTTTTTTGCTGTTTGTTTGCTTGTTTTGTTTATATCTCACGTTCACGTAAGAGTGACGGAGCAAGATCCAGGAATGCAACAAGGATGCCTGCTGCTCTTCAAAAATTCCTTACCAAACAACACTTTCTTTCCACTACGTCTTTATTCATTCTTTTTCTTTTTCTTTTTTTTTACTTTCAGGACTGTATTAACAAAACTCTCTCTCTCTTGACTGCTTAGCGTTTTTTCCTTGGTACTTATTTAAGTAAAATTCACTCAGAGTCAGCACTGCATCGTAAATGAACATCTAAAGTGTGTATGAGATACAATAAGAATAAAAAAAAGATGCAGAGTATTTTTTAGCTAAGCATCATCCACTAGAAGGATTTAAATGTTAGATACACTGTTAAAATAAGAAACAGAAAAATGCAGCTATTCATTTTTACATGATTCAATAAAAAAGGAAAACAGGTTTTCAAAGAAACTGCAAGCTAAGTGTGAGAGACACAAGGTGTTTTCAGTGTTTGGCTGCTTATCTTTAAAAAGTTACGATGACAACTAGATAGATAAAGTGTTAAAACAAAAAATCAGTTTTTACATTTTCCCTTTAGAGCCAGGGATCCTTTACTTCTTTAACATATATATACTGTATCTTGTGTTTGAAAAAATATTAAACTTACATTCTGACTCTGAGTAAATACTAAAGGCCCTAGTGTGTAAAAGAAAGAAACAAGACGACAGATAATGGAGAGAAAGAAGGAGATGGTTTTTCCAACCTCTGCCCTGGTGGTACAGTAGGCGCTCTGTACCCGTAGGAACAGAAGGCGCTTTGTGGTGGTACGCAGATGCGCCTCAGCCAAAACATGAACAATTAGTTTGTTCAGAGATACCAGCTTCACTGATGCTACTTTGTATGACTCCACTATGGTTGTCCTTAATTCAGGAATCACGTTTATCTGCACTCGGCTGTAATTAGGAGACGAGGGCAGTTAAAAACCGAGCAGACTGGAGAAGCAGGATTTTTTTCTTCTGGTGTGGGTGGTCAAGGTGCCATCATCAGTGAGAAAAACCTCAAAAACGAACAATTTGAAACACGATTTGCATGCGATTTACTTGCGTGTATGTATTTCTGTTCAAGACTAATACTACAATAATTACCACACAATACCAGAACTGAAAATTAAAATTTATTACACTTTTTTTTATAAAGCATCTAATGTAGCAACACTAAAAAACGAAACTAAATTCAGGAAAAAAGTTTTAAAATAATAATAAGAAGAAGAATAAAAAGAATAAGAATAATTAATAAATAAATATATATTTTAATTTTTTCTGTCCTGTCTCCAATATTTTATTGGTTAATGAGGTCTAACAAGGTCTTAGCAAAAAATTATAATCAATTAATTAATTAATACCAATAATAAAAAAAATCATTATTATAATAAATTAGGTATAAAAATAAAGGCATTAAAGTTGTTATAAATCTATACAAAATGTAAAAATCTTATAAAAATTTATAAATTAAATTATAATAATTTAAAATGAATTAATTTAATAAATTAAATTATTATAACTTAATTAAAATATAATAAAAAATAAATTATAATTCAATAAAAAAAAATGTATGCTGTTTAAAAATTATGTTGTTTAAAATTTAAACTAGGATTAATGAAGAGCAGTCAAATGTGTGTGTGTGTTTGTGTGTGTGTGTGTGTGTGTCTAAATGTGTGTTTGCATGCTTGAGAGTGTGTGCATGTGTGTGTTCCGAGGACCCTCAGGCCCCGTGGAAGAGGGAAGTGTGTGTGTGTGGGGGGGGGGGGGGGAAGGGGGGGGGGGGTGTCTGATCCCAGGCGGAAGCAGCGCTGGAGATGAAAGGACGTCACTGTTAACACTTTCGAGAAGGCCCACCAAGGTCAACGGCATACATGCACTAATTCTATTATGAGCCTGACATGCAGCGGGCGCCCCTGGCAGAGCCGCCCAGGCAAAGGTTAAATCAGCACATGCTATTAAAGCACCACCCTGGGTGGGGAGGGGGGGGGGGGTGTATGAGGGGGTGAGTTGTGATTCCTGGCTGGCACGGCATGAGCTTGCACTTTTTTTACAATGAGGGTCTTATTAGCTGAGGTTTGACAACAACGTCAAAAAGCCAGGCAAACAAAAGAGAGGTCAGCGGTGTTTAAATACCGCCGGGGGAATGTGGGCTTAGAGGGGGGCATTAAAGCTCGGGCAAACATACTGCTTTAATGATTTCCTTCTATATTTATATGTATATGTCATTACATTTAGCAGTACTACTAATAGAGTTGCAAATATGACAATTAGGAAGATATTAAATAGTTAAACTGTCTGTAACTATATAACACACTCTGTCACTGGGTCGCTGACACAGTTGAAAGCAGAGCCGGACGGAGATTTGGCAGCTTTACTTGCTTGTACATTTTTCTGTACAATATAAAAAACAAATAATGACATAAATTGCATTTGAAAATATGTTAGTATGTGCAATGCAAACTAACACTGTAAAAAAATATGTGTTTTATGTAAACAGCATATAAATAGGTTAAATATGGCCTTAAACTTCATAAAACGCTGATCCTGATTATTTGAAGAAAAAAAACGGCTACAAATATGCAGCTAAATAGGTAACAAATATATACAGTATATATATATATATATAATTAAAATAAAAGACTTCCATGCACTACACATTTTATTATTATTATTATTATTATTATTATTATTATTATTATTATTAATTATTATTATTATTATTATTATTATTATTATTATTATTATTATTATTACATTAACTGCTTCATCCTGGTCAGGCTGTGGGGATCAAAACAGGACAGGGTGCCAGTTCATCACAATGCAACTTCACACACACACTCTCTTCACACACACTTAGGGGCAGTTTGAAGAAGCCAATCGATCAGCTGCAAGGTTTATATTTTATGCCACTACATTACTACATTACTTAGGTAGGAGAAAACTGGAGCACCCTGATGAAGCCCATATGGACACAGTATGTAAAACTAAATCTGTAAAACTCCTAACAGACAGTCGTTTAAAGCAAGGTTTGAACCCTGGTCTCTGGAACCCATGTTGCTGCACTCTACACTAATGCGTATTAGAAACATCTTTTAAAAACAGATTTCTGATAGGTCAATCTACATCCAAGTGTTGTTATATTAAGTAAAAATGAGCCCAAATATCCAAAGCCGATTGGGTGACACAACGGTACAATTATGCTAGCCGCCTACCGCTGGAATCCAGGGTTTGAATCCCCAGCGGTGTTATGTGCTATTCAAGCATTTACATAAAGACATGATTGCCTATGTCTGGGTGGATCAAACGTCCAAACATCCTCAACAGGGAATTAAATAAAAAAAAGTCTGCAAATAAAATTCTGAACATTAAGATACACAAAGTTCTAAATGCCGAGATTTGAGTTTTTTTGACGCCAAAGGAATGCATTGTTTATATTAGCCACCTAGCATTTAGTTTGTAATTCCCCAAACCCGACATGCACCACCTAAAATAAAAAAAGAAATAAAAAAACAGTATGTTTCATCATCTCTCTCTCTCTCTCTCTCTCTCTCTCTCTCTCTCTCTCTCTCTCTCTCTGTATATATATATATATATATATATATATATATATATATATACACACACTCTATAGGCAAATTACTTCAGCACTAATCATGTCCTTATCTAATAACATATGATAAATACAAAATCTGAATATACAATTAATATCCAAAAACATGTGGACATCTAATCATGAGATTTTTGGACATCCATTCCAAAACTGTGGAGTCGACACCCTGTCCGTGGCTATAAAAGCCTCTACTTTTCTGGGAAAGCCTTCCAAGAAGATTTAAAACTCTAGATCTGGGAATTTGTACCTACTACAACAAAACAGCGTTTTTGGATGAGAACGCCAATTTGTTGTAGTGAATTAGTGAAGATTAGAGTTGAGGTCAGGTTTCTGTGCCGGCCACTGAAGGTTCTTCACACCAAACAATTCTTAATGGTGGGTGTGGCTAAAATACCTGAACACTTGGATAATTAGCAGATGTCTTAATACTTCTGGTCATTTTGGGTATGTATATAGGTTATACAGCATTTGTGATTCTTTTCGACCTGGATGAGATCAGTCATGTCTGTACAAAAAACATTCATGATCTTTATTGCAGTGGTGTAACATGTAATATTGTATAGTTATGATAAATTATTTGATATTATTCCATAAAGTGGAACTTTAATAAAAACTGACCCCACTGACCACTTTCTAAGCACAGGTCTCATCACAGCATTTCTATTGGTTTCAGTTTAGTCAAGCAAGCCAGGCTACCATGCAAAAAAAAAAAATTTAATAAATAAATAAATAAAAGTCTCAACATCATCAAGTACTTGCAGTCAAACCAGACCTACTTATATGAACACCTATTTATTAGTCACCTATAGTTATATATAATCACTATAAAGGTAATGCAGTGTATTGTTTTTCCTCATGACAAAAAGACAACTGTTCCATATATTGTATATGTAATAGAAGTAGTCAAACTAGACATGTTTCTATGGGCACAGAGAAGTCGGCAGCTGTACTTAATTGCAATCGCTGTATGTGAATCACACTTTACATTTCAAGTATGACAGCCAGTCATTCTTGCATTAAAAGCAACTGACCAGTTTTCTAAACATGAAGCTTGAGCAATAATATAAACATTATGCATAATGTGTAGCTTCACAAGTAACTCAAGTAAAGGAATCCAGTAAGTGTGATGTGATTACAAAAAAAATCTGTAATCCATTAGCTTACTTAGTTACAGGAAAAAGTCATCAGATTACGGTAAGTCATTAGTTTGTTTCGCGTTTCCCCCAGTACTGAGCAGGACTGTGTAAAAATGATGGAAATAGAGCATAGATCACAGACCCAGGATGCAGGCTTGTGATTTACATACACTAACAGTGAATTGGTTTAGAGCATATGTGTGTACATACATATTTAAACTGCTTTTATAAACCCACATTTAAACTGATTTTATATTATTAATGCAGTGTGTTATTGAGGTAACTGGTCCTGGTTTTGTGATCTATGTTCCGTAGATCTCTGTTTTTCATATAGTTCAGTACATCAGATTACGTGTACTTACTAAAATAATCAGAATCATAATACAAAATGATTTATAATCTAACGGAAAGTAGAAATTCTACTATTTAACTTCCTTCATTCATTATATAAACTGTGTTTCCACAAATTTCACAACGTGGGCCTATAGCACAGGTTCCAAACATGAACCACGGCACAAACATGGGACAATAAAGTACCTTAGATTCTCACTGCATAGTTACAATAAAGGCGAAGGAGAGGAAATAATAATAATTCATAACGTCTGGATGGAAAATATCATGCAAGCCTGTCTGAGAATGGCTCTATGTTTCCAACTTTTTGGAATCAGGGTCTTGATTCAAGCCTAAAATATTAGATGCTGACAAAAAACAACAATCTGAACATTCATTCCTTAAAATATCTGTGACTTAAAGGTACAGAAGAAGCAGAAACACAAATGTGACGACGGATTACACAACCAGGCCTCGGTTTCCTGACTCTAATGGCGGGTCTTAGCTCATTAACACACTGTGTCACTGGTTTAAAAAACCATTTTCATTTTCAGCATTTAGCAGACGCCTTTATCTAAAGAGACCTAAAGTAGTGTTACAGTACATTGTCTAAGCAATTGAGGGTTAAGAGCCTTGCTCAAGGGCCCAACAGGAGCAACCTGGCAGTGGTGGGGCTTAAACCAGTGAGTATCAGAAGTCCAGTACCTTAACCACTAGGCTACAACTTCTTCATAGTTATGAATCATGGATTATGGATCTGATATTAAATAATCTGTTTAAAAGTCTAATATTTTATTATGTATTTAGTATTAGTGTACATATGCACAAATAATCATATGAAATTAATTATAAATTAATTCTTTTAGTATAAAAAAAAACACCAATGATGGTTTTAGTAAGGAGCTTCTTTAGTACTGAACTTCACATCAAGTCTACCGTACTAAAACACCCAAAACAACCTGATTCATCTTCTTAATACATGTGGTTCTGTAGGATGTACATGTAATACATGTGTAATAATACATATTTGCATTGAAATATACACTGAGAGCTCTGTATCCTAAAGTCCTACACCATCTTCTTTAGGAATCTCGTTCACTGTGGTGTTTCAGTATCGTAGGAAATGCCCCGTGTCCTCTGTTGTATGCTCTCGTGTAGTGTAATGAGTAAACATGTAATGAAATGAAGGTTCTTCCTCAGTAATAATGCACAGTATTACTGGGTGTTCTTTTTAAACACAAATGACCACAGCTTGGACATGAAATCGTTGCAGTGACAAGAAAATCAGCTCTATACGGCCTGTAAGAGAAACAATATGAGAACGGCTGGACAGTTAGTCCTTAGTTGGGTCATCTAATGATGCTAAAAAGCTTTGCCACCTAGTGTATTAAAGGACCTTATGTAATGGAGAATTTGGCTTTGGGTTCTTGGCTTCCATGTTGCTTAATAGGAAAACATGCTGTATGTAATGTAATGTAAATGTTCTGTGGTAAGAATGCAAAAGCAGATGTGCACAGATGCTCAAACACCCTTCACAATCTGATTCACCTTCATAATGTATCCGGAATCGTGGAGTGATTTCTGTGTCGTGTCGGTACTGGACTAGTAACCCAAAGGTCGCTGGTTCAAGCCCCAACACTGCCAGGTTGCCACTGTTTGTCCCCTGAGCAAGGCCCTTAACCCTCAATTGCTTGGACAATATACTGTCACAGTTCTGTAAGTCGTTTTGGAGAAAAGCATCTGCTAAATGCCGAAAATGTAAATGTAGTGTAAATGATATGTACATTAATGCAGTATCAAACTGCATCACTGGTTTAATGATTCACTGGTCCTGAATGGTGTTTCAGGAGATGTTTACTGTAAACTGAACTGTTAACTAAACTAGTAAACATGCCTCTATGTTGCATTTCTATCCAATCCTATATGACGTTTTTCCATCACAAACCATGATCAACATATTTTGAGTTAACAAAGTAGAATCTTTAAAAAAGACGAGCTGTAGACGTTTCTGGAATTTGGTGCAACTGAAACGCAAGTACTCGCATTCGTGAAATTGACCGTGTCAGCTCCTTCGCACCAAAGGTCCGATTTTCTTAAGTTTTATCCTCAACTTACAGCAGATGGATCAGACCTTTAGCTCCCAGTGTGTGTAATACTACTAATAATACTGTGATGAATCCACTATATACATGTTACGCAACATGCTTCACAAATGTGCTTTCTTAAAGACATCAGCTTCTGTAAATGTAAAAACTAATTTCAACAAAGCTTTAAAGAAAAAGCGGCTCTGTTGGGACTGTATAAGTAACAGTACTGTGTCACACTGGTTTTTCAGTTAGGCCTCGGGTTCAGTATACTGTTCATACCCCAGCATGGAGCATTACAGGTTCCAAAAAAACCCTGGTTTAATACCCTCAGTAGGTGGCGTGCATGTCCAGTGTGTGTTGGATGTCCCACTATAATCCTATAATGCTATTATATGCTATATATTTACATATACACTATATGGCCATAAGTATATAGACACCTCTAGTAATTATTCTAACTATTAATAGTTCAGGTGCTTCATCATCACTCCTTGCTGATAGGTGCACAAAAATGATTGACAGACACACAGACAGACAGATAGACAAACACTTAATTTATCCCGAAGGAAGGACTTAATTTATCAGCTTAGTGCACAGGGCATGATCAGACTGGAAAAGAGGGCCTTCCTTAAACAGTCGGCACAAAGTAATATTAATAAAGACATGGCTTAATGAGTTTGATGTGAAAGGACCTGATCTCAGTGGCTTGACCTTAACTTTTAAAGCACATCAACTGTGGGGCATTAATGCCTGACCTCACGGATGCTCTCAACACATGGACACAAATTCCTACAGACACAATTCAAGAACAGAGTAGCCTGTGACCTCCGCAAAGTGGGTGTGTATAGCCAACACTATACTTGTGCCCATGGTTTTGGAATATGATGTTCGCCAAGCTTATTGTTACGTGTCCCAATACCTTTGTTCATATAGTGTATATAAAATATAAAACAGTTTAGTCTAATAATAGTCTAGTAATAATGAATCCATCTAAAATACTGAACAGAAACCAAAGTCCTGAATTGTTGCTTTGCTTGTTGATGGGGTGATACCCTCAAGACTCCATGATCTGCACCTCTTACATGATTGCACATTTTAGGTCTCGTGTTTCTGATCTGTGTATATTATACAGTCCTGATAAAACAGTTTTACCTGATCAGAAGAGCAAGACGGACTCTAGAACTATAAGTTTGTGGACAGTCTGGCTCTTTGTACAAATGTGCCGCTTCAAAAAACAGAATACATCTTCAAGTGTACGTCTTTCATACTTCTAGTAGTATCTATTCTTTATAGTTCACTGCTGTGTTCACTTTTTTATTCCTTCTGCAATACGACTGCAATATTTACTTAATTAAACATACATGCACCGAATGAAATCTGATATGCTGAATAAATTCCACTCGCTGGTATAATAAACAAACACTGCAGACTATTAACAGTGAAGGATGAGCGGCTGAATCGGGACTGTAGATGTAATTCGCTATTCATTTCCCACTAACACGTCATGATGAATTATAAATTACTGCCCGTGTATGATGTTACATATCACGATAGCCGGGCCTGTCACAGTCATGAAAAAATATGTCATTATTTAAAATGTAAATCTACAAATTTGTCATTTTAATTTTAATGCATTGGCAAACAGTAGGTCCATTATCAATGACTTCATTAGTGCAATGAAATAAGCCTGCACTGATATTTTAATTATACTCGTGCATCGATATATTTCTGTTCTTAACACAGTTATATGTGCTGGGGTTCTTATTAAACATTATTAGTAATATGTGTCATTTTTTATTCACTTTATTAACTTGTGGATCCAGGGCCACTCAGGAATGTTGGTCACATAGTACGAACGTACCCTGGACATCCAACACGGCATCACACATTCACTCACTTATTTACACCTGGGGCAATTTAGAGCAGCCACATTCAGCATGTTTTTGGGAGGTGGGAGAGAACATGTGAAACAAGGCTTGTCATGATTTTTGCGCCCAATGTGATGCCCTGCGATCCAGGGTGCACTCTTGCCTCATGTCTGGTATTCCCGGGTGCTGCTGGACCTACCGTGACACTGATCACACTATTGTTAGGCTGAATGGAATGTAAATAAGCCTATAGGCACGAGATTCTCAATTAGAAAGTCTGCTGATCATTCAGCAAATAAAAACAATAAAACTGTGGAAATATAATAAAGAAAAGAAAGAAAATAAAAGATTTCTGATCTAAACTAATAGGAGATTAAAAATATTGATTTTATAATACTGGAGCTTCATATAATTATGAAACCAAATGGACAAAAAGGGTGAAATAATAATAATAATAATAATAATAATAATAATAATAATAATAAACAGGTCAAATGGGTTTGAGCAAAAGTGTTGTGACAAATAATAATAATAATAATAATTGAAGCTATAGTTGAGGGCCCTACAACAAACAATATCTGCATGACCTCAGCAACAGCGCCATGCTGGTACGACCAGGCCTCGGCTCCACCACCGAACCCTGCTACGCTCTTGATAACTGAGTAACACACCACGTCATTAGGTTACTGACCTCAGTAAAATGAATCGATGCTTATGTATAGTGTTTCGGTACAATAGGTGACACTCTGTGCACTCTGTTTAACGCTGTGATGTGAACGACCCGCAGACCCGAGCCGGGTCAGGTTGTGACGCCGTGTGCCGATCACGACTGTCCTGCAGCAGCGGCTACAGTGCAGACGTACAAGCTAATAAGCAAACGTGTAGAGTGATATTACAGTGCTAATCTTATGTCCATGGGTTTAACATGTAGATTTAATATTTCAAGTGTTCATATGTGAAAAATCTGTGCATGTGTGTGTGTGTGTGCTATAGAATCTATTTGCATTTTCAATGAACTTATAAACATTTAGTAAGAATTTGGATCAATTAAATTTGTTGGACGGCCAGTGCTATAGGACCATCACATAGTTTGATTTCTTATTTATTTATGTGTTTTTATAAAGCAGACTGACTGCTACTAATCAATACTTTATTAAAATCTGATTCATTTTAAATCATTCTGTTTTATTTATTATAAATTATGAAAGTATCATAAATCTGATTATTTAGGAGGTCATACAAATCCAAATCAGTATAATTTTATATGGTGGCAGAATAAAGCAACAAGTTCTTTTTTAAAGAATTATTGGTCAATATATAATATAAATAATATATATAAATATATATAAATAATTTAATTGGAATTATCAAAGATCCACAGTAAGTCCAGCTTTGCAAGCGGATTTAAATCAGAATTAGAATCAATATACTGTATATTTTAAGACTTGCCGTGCTCAACAAGTGATCTGATTTACTGAGAGCAGAATCTGGAATCAATACTGAATCAAAATTAAAATGTGTTTGAATAGAAAAGTGTGAATCTATAAACATTTACAAAGTCAGAAAATGTAGAACAATGTGAATCTGTATAAATATAAATGATTAGGCTTCTTGTACTCGGCCCAAATAATAATTCAAATCAATAATCTATTAAAATTCAATGTTATGAGTGTCAATGTGCTGTATACTGTAGGACTAATACACACAGGGTTATAAACATGCTTTTTTAAGAATCAGAGTGATTAGTATAATTAGTGTGCAATAATTTATCAGAATCAGAATCATAATGAATGTGCTTTGACAGATTTTTTAGATTTAGAATTATTATTCATATTCAGTCAGTTTAAATGAATACTGTAGGACCTTCAGTGCCATGAGCAATAAAATGTGTTCTGATTATTTACAATGTATACTTTTGTATAGTATTGTATAGCATTGTAATGTAATTGTACTGTATTGTAATGCAGAATCAAGTGAATCAAATGAATAATAACAATGTATGACTTATATATGAACGTGTATTTAATACTCATTTTGTGAAATTAGAATAATAAAAATCGTATATAAAGAATTGTTATGCTTATAGAACTCATCATTTAGAACACAAGCATCTTGTAGGGCGTCTAATGCTGTGACTAGTGAGACAAAGCGTATCTGAATTTCTCGAGGATCAATAACACCACCGATAGCCCAGCACTGCCCACTGCAGTGGTCCGGACGGTCAGTGGACGACCTGAGAGTGTCAGTCTGTTAAGAGCTTCCCATATGATTTCTCTGTTCTGGTAACAACACGAGAAGTGAAACATTTCTCACATTCTGAACCTCTTTTCTCATGTTTTGTTCGAGGTTTGTTACTGAGAGGGCACTGAACATCTGAGGTGGCCAAACACTTCATAATCACACATATGTGTGTTGAAATTATTAATAATAATTAATGTGAATGTATGTAGTGATTAAAAATACCTAATAAGGGACATAATAAATACAAATACCTAATAAGTGGACTGTCTTATACACTCATACACACACACACTCTCTCCACACACACCGTGTAAAGTAAGAAAATATAAAATTAAATAATAAAATAAAGCAAATGACTTAAAATAAATGTTGACGTTAAATACTCACACAACAAAATAGAATAATAATTACATAATAATAAACGATAATTACAGTATAATAAACAAACAGTAATAACAATCAAATCTAAAGGACTGGAAAGCACAAACATCCACCACTGGGATCCAGAGACCAAAACCGCAGTGCTGTAGTCTCAGTTGTGTTAAACATATTGCCAGCAACATGTTTTTCTATGGTTTATTTATTATGTATGTTAATAATATGCAAACACACACAATATATATATATATATATATATATGTATATATATATATATATATATATATATATATATGCAAGCCACAAAGAGAAATCCAACCTAATCATCTAAAATTGTTCCAAAATTATGACTTTAATATCCTTCTTATGTCCAAACATATTTTATTAATATTCCAATTCCAATAATTCATCAAACTTTCTATCCATTATGATTAATATAGTATATTCAATAAAATAATACAGTATATTCAGCTCAGTTTTACACAGGACAGATCAGACTGGGTAGATAATACAAAGTCTTACAGCTAAAATGTGAAAGTAAATGTGGTATGTGAAGTAAAAGAAGAAAAACACACATTTCCATAACAAAAACAAGCATGGCTTTGGGCTTAATCAAGTCAGGAATATGCAATAGGCTACTTTACTCAGCAGCACAATGGACATCTGGGAGGAAACAAGGACTCGAGTGTGGAAGAATTTGGCACTTTGGGGTTCTATACTCGGCTTTCTGAACTTCACACTACATGAAGCTTAAAAATATATAATAAGTAAGATTTTAATGTATAGAAAGTTTAAAATAAAATGTGTTTCTGTGCTGCACTTTGTTAAATACACTATTTATAAATTACAGTGAATATATCAGAAATACGCATAAAGGAGATGTTTGTGTTTTTGTGTGAATGCATGAAATATGTGTTAAAATTTTATTACAAAGGAATTATTTTAATTCAAAATCAGACTTTTTGAAATTGTATTTGGGTGGAGAACTGCTGCAGTCGCCGTGCAGGAAACACGCAACTTTATAGCCAGTTTGCGCAACTACAAGTGGACACTTGCGATTTATAAGTAATACGTATGTAATAATAAAATGAAAATACATATTATATTTCTGACATATTAATTACGTGTAAATCTTTTGGGGACAGATATTTATAAACGCAGTTTAACTCCAAGCAAAGCAAAACGAACTTTATGAGCGTGTCTTGCATTTACGGAGTTGATAAAGTATGACCGTCTGAATTTTCTAACATCACATTTTTACATAAAAATACACATTGTTTACGTTTAGAGAGCTTGACTGTACTCAGTATATACTTAATGTATAAAGAATTACAAGTCAACATTATAATATTTTCATTTTATCATAAGAGCGTAATACAGGGAACAGTCATAACTCAGAGAAATGCGCAAACGCTGAATATGAGAGAATGCGACAAAACGTCAAGAAAAAATAATACAGAAAATAAACTAATAAATAAATCAATCAAAATGAAATGTAGAAATGATCTGGAAGGTAAGTTACGATTATAAGAATTATGTGTGCCCTGTTAAATTTAAAGACGCATTATTACATTAAATATGTACTTGTAATTAACTAAAAGCAAATCAAAAAGAAAATTAATAAAGCTTCTGCATCCAATTATGCATATAAACATTAACAAAATACTAATACAGACTCAATGCTGTCAGTCCGATTTGTTTTAAACGTGTACATCTTGTATGGCTTAGAATGTAATAATAAATGCACACACAAACAAGAGGCACTTGAATTCATACTGACCTAAGACCTGCGGTCAGTGCAGCTTAAGTCAAAAAATGCTCTTCCCTTCTCTCGTATTCAGCATCAAAAGTTATAATTCAGAAAAGTTTTAAATCTTGCTTTTAACTTTCAAGTTGCGTCTCAGTTTGCGCAACTTTTACACCATTCAAATCAAACTGAATTAAACCAGGAAGAAAAAGTCATGCATATTATCCACACTCACCATTTTCTGATTCCAGCCCGAGTGCTGCCGCCTCCTCGTCCGATTTGAGATGCTGCGGCTTGGCCTGTTTCCGTCGGGACATGATGAAGATGGGGAGGATGAGGATGATGCGCTGCCGCCCGCTCCCTCTTTTTGTACGCGCATCGGCTTCGGGGTAGAAATAGAAAATATGACAAACGCGTCCCCCCTTCTCCCAAAAAGTGTTCAGCGAACAGGCCTGGGAGGAAATATGACAAAAAATGAAGCGGCGTTGCGGGTGCGCGTCTTTGCGCGCAGGAGTCCGGTATATAATTATGATAGTGAATAATGCATCGCGATTAACGGCGCTGCGTGAGGGGGGATTGGCCGAGCTCCAGCCGGATATGGAAATGAGGGACGGACTGGGCAATTAGCCGCTTTACCCTCAAACTATCTGTCTCTCTGTCTTTCTCTCTCTATCTCTATCCTTCTATTTCCTCTCTTTTCTCTCTCTCTGGACTCTCTATCCTCCTGCTCCTCCTCCTGCTCCCTCACAAATCCAGTATTAACGCCCAGCAGTCCAGGGAGGGGGGGGGGGGGGGGGGGTATTCAGCACAGGAAGGTCAGCAGCTTGTTTTCCCTTTTTCTCCTGGAAAGTCTTGCAATTGATTTGCTTGCATTACAGTCCACGCATCGCGCCGCAAATTTGGCGTATTTTGTTCTAATCAAAATACGCGTTTTCATGATGCGCAAAACTTTTGCATCATGCACGAATGAAAGTCCCTTTAGTCTTCCGTTTTTTGTCCCTCCTGATAGTACGCTTGAAATGTACTTGTTTTTAGGAAGAGAATGAAAGTGAAAGGATGAAACAAAAGTTATTCCCAAGTCTTGAAAGTGATTCAAATTCAAGTGCACAAAGCGCACAAAGCGCGCAGTTTTTCAGCAGTTCAGTCGTTCTTGCGTTGCGCTTGTCAAGTCCGAAGTAAACATGAAGTCTGATGACTGACCAGAAATTAGTGCAAAAGTGATTCGATATGAAGTTGCACGAAACAGAAAAAAGATACAAGTTCAGTAAGTACGCGGAGTCGCTCCTGTCTTCTCTCCTGTCTGCGCCTCCTTTTCCAGTAACGCGTCCAGTTCAAGTGGCTCGTTTTTTTTTCCTCTGAAAGAGTCCAGTTTTCAGAAGTAGGTACAAAAACCAGCGAGTCTTCCAGACCTTTCTTGTTGTTAAATGTGGCTCCGATGTAGTTTGAATGAGCGCGGACAGCGCAAAAATCAGCGCTGGCGGGGCTGGTGGCCGTGGCTGCTGCGCCCCGTAGTTAAGCGTGTGGAGGCTGCGCGCACGGCAGAGGGAGTTTAAACCCCCTCCTCCCCTCCTCACCCGCCAGGGCTTTAAGTTCAGCCCATTGCGCTTAGCCACCGCTAGGATGTAGCCTACTTCACTTTGCCCCACTTTTTCGGAGAGACCTGACCCAGTGCGCGCTTTCAGGTTGGCGCTTTGCGTTTTATAAACAAAGTGGCGCTGCCAAAAGAGACGCACCGGTATCACGTTTACAGAAGCATCTTCATGTTGAAATGTTGAAAATTAAAATACATTGTAGTTTGAATTTGAAAAAATGCACGTGTTTGCATAAGAAAACAGAGTAGGATAGATCCAAAATGCAATTTATTTGTATGTGACCTGCTTAACACATTTATTTACAAATTGCGCTTCTGCCTATAATACAGCGCGTATTTATTATATAGAAATTATGGCTGGGAGTTGCCTGGAATAACATTGCATTAAAATATTGTTGTTTTAGATCATTCTGTAGAATACATACTCACCAAAGGAAATTTCCTCCACTTGATTCTTTAGGGGAAAAACGTTGAGTTGCGTTAATGTTAAAATGTTGACCTCCTGGGCAATCCGAACCCGGGGGAGGGATGTAGGGGTGTTAAATGTGACATTCTGAATTGTTCTCGCTGCTTCTTATCTTATCTTTCGGGTTTCTCTTTATTTTGTAAAATATAATTGCAATTTTTCTTTTCATTCAAAAAATAAATAAATAAATACAAAATAAAAAATCGAATTTACATCTTTAAAAAAGCTGATTCGCAAAGCTGGACATGGATAAATAGTAGATATTTTGTAAGTACGTTTTTCGGGAACTGTTATATGTTTTATATATTTACACACACACACACACACACACACACACACACACACACACACACTGACATAAAGATAAAATTCTATAGCTTTTATAAAAATGCGGGGACTAAAAAGCTCCATGCAGCTCCATGCATATGAATATTAAATAAATAAATGTTCAAATAAAAGCATTTAATGTACTTTTTAAATATAATAATAATGCATAATGCAAATGCATTATTATTATTATTATTATTATTATTATTATAAAAACTGTCGTCTTATTTAAGGTGTTATTTTGCCCTGCACCTAATGCGACCCTGATAAGGATGAATTCAACAAAATAATAACAATAATAATAATAATTATAATAATAATAATAATAATAATAATAATACAGAAATAGATTTTGCGCCACTATACGTTTATTTCTTTTCATTTCGAGGTTTCATTACAAGTCGGGCTCGTAAAAATGTCGTTGAAAGAAGAAAATCTGTAGTGCAAATGTTGCATCTCAGCCCTTCCTTCCCATTGCGAAAAAACTGCGTTTGCACCACGCATAAAGCAGCTCTGTGTCCTTTTTACTACAACGTGGGAAAAAATGGCCAGCAAGGTCATCGTGTGTGTAAACTTTACTCCAGCTCATCCTCCACCTCCATCCCATCATCTATAACCAAACGCTTGTTATTATCTGGTATTAATAGATGCTGCCCCGGGAAGGACAAAAAAAATCAGCTATTGATAATTGCAAGCAGTAGATACCCCAGCTACTGTATCGATCGCCTTGTCCCTCCACCTCCCTGCTATAGAGAGATAAGGAGGCTCTCTCTTTAGTGCAATATCATTTCTTTTGACCTATCTGCTTGCTACAGGCTTATGATGAATAGCTGGAGTGGCTAAAGTCCTTTATCACGAAACTTACCCCTTGATATAATATTGATTTTTTATAACGAGGTCGAGTTAGCAAAAAAAAGGAAAAAAATCAAGCTGTCCATTCGGTCATCATCATCATCAATATCATCACAAAAGGAGCCGGAATGAGGAGCTTCTGTAATCTTTCTCTCATCTGGATGTGCTGATGATGAAAGGGAAAGCAGACTGAGCAAAAAAAGTGTCTGTCCACTAATCCCACACAGAGAATTTTTAGGAATTAGAAAGGGGAGAGTTTACACAGCACAAAAGAAAGCTAAGAAGCTTAACAGCAAATTGAAAATGCTTTCTTGATTGATATGAGACCCCCTCCACTTTTATTCTATTAGAACTGTCAGATATTCAATTCATAAACTTGCAAATTAAGTCCAAATATGATCATTCTGAAATCTGTGCTATGTTCTTTACATGTTCAGTCATGTGCTTCATGTGGAGTCTTATAGGTTGTAGAAAGGGAAATATTTTCCCAAACAGTTAATATTATGTTTTGTGTGGCTGAATCTTATTTGTGAAAGATTTGATAATAATAATTTAACCTTTCAATTGGAGTGTTTAGTAAAACTGGAGCTCCTCTCAAGGTCACAAAAAATCTGAATCTACTGAACCTTTACATACTTTGGTTGTGGTGGGGTCTCGAACATTTTAAGCCCATTTTAGTTTTAAAAATAAAGACACTGTTTGTTCTTGATCATTAATTAAAAATATTCAACCCATATCTCACAGTCCTGGATATCTAACAATCCGGAATATCCCACAATCCGGAATATCTCACAGTCCTGGATATCTCACAGTCCAGGATATCTCACAGTCCTGGATATCTAACAATCTGGAATATCTCACAATCCGGAATATCTCACAGTCCTGGATATCTCACAGTCCAGGATATCTCACAGTCCTGGATATCTCACAGTCCTGGATATCTCACAGTCCTGGATATCTCACAGTCCGGGATGTCTCACAGTCCTGGATATCTCACAGTCCTGGATATCTCACAGTCCGGTATGTCTCACAGTCCAGGATATCTAACAGTCTGGGATATATCACAGTCCGGGATGTCTCACAGTCCTGAATATCTCACAGTCCGGGATGTCTCACAGTCCGGAATATGTCACAGTCCAGGATATCTCACAGTCCGGGATGTCTCACAGTCCGGAATATCTCACAGTCCAGGATATCTCACAATCTGGGATATCTCACAGTCCAGGACATCTCACAGTCCGAAATATCTCACACTCCGGGATATCTCACAGTCCAGGATATCTCACAGTCCAGGACATCTCACAATTCAGGATATCCCACAATTCAGGATATCTCACAGTCCAGGATATCTCACAGTCCGGAATATCTCACAGTCCAGGGTGTCTCACAGTTCAGGATGTTTCACAGTCCAGGACATCTCACAATTCAGGATATCCCACAATTCAGGATATCTCACAGTCCGAAATATCTCACAGTCCAGGATATCTCACAGTCCGGGATATCTCACAGTCCAGGACATCTCACAATTCAGGATATCCCACAATTCAGGATATCTCACAGTCCAGGATATCTCACAGTCCGGAATATCTCACAGTCCAGGATATCTCACAATCTGGGATATCTCACAGTTCGGGATATCTCACAGTCCAGGATATCTCACAGTCCAGGTTATCTCACAGTCCGGAATATCTCACAGTCCAGGATGTCTCACAGTCCAGGATATCTCACAGTCCAGAATATCTCACAGTCCTAAATATCTCACAGTCCGGGATGTCTCACAGTCCGGGATATCTCACAGTCCAGGATATCTCACAGTCCGGGATGTCTCACAGTCCAGGATATCTTACAGTCCAGGATATTTCACAAGTCCGGGATATCTCACAGTCCAGGATATCTTACAGTCCAGGATATCTCACAAGTCCGGGATGTCTCACAGTCCAGGATATCTCACAGTCCAGGATATCTCACAGTCCAGGATATCTCACAGTCCAGGATATCTCACAGTCCAGGATGTCTCACAGTCCGGGATATCTCACAGTCCAGGATATCTCACAGTCCAGGATATCTCACAGTCCAGGATGTCTCACAGTCCGGGATATCTCACAGTCCGGGATATTTCTCATATCAAGAGATGCTATAGATTTCATACTAAATGATGCATTCAGGAACAACACATATCGTGTCATATTGGGTTAAGCAGTGTTACATTGAGTGTTCAATGCAAGAGTGACACCTGTCCATCACGCTGTATGTTTTTTTTTATGTCTAGTCACAGTGCAGGATGTTGGGGTTAGCCCAGAGCTAATCTGTCCCCCTCACATCTGAGAGTAAAGTAAAATGTTTTAGCTAACAATACCCATCGCTCTTCTTTTTCATTTGAGAGCGTGTTTCTAAAACCAGATCCTATCTTCAGAAATATTTGAAATAAACTCCAAAGAAGCTGGTATAGTTACTTAGTGTTGGCTCAAGGTAGCTAGTTAGCTTGCTCACTGTAAGAGTCACACAAGTTTAAAATAAATAAATAAATTCACCAGCTAGCTTTTATTTATTCTTCTTTTTGCTTTTGAAAACCTGATTACAGAAGAACTGTAGGATCTATTGTAAAAGTAAAATTAGAGTAAATGTAGAGCAGCGAGTATTATAATATTTTTACAGAACATTGCCGATGTTGTTGTCTGTTTATGCAAAGATCTTTATGTACTTCCAAAACGTAAAAGAAAAAGAAAAAATCCAGATGTTTAATATCTGTCATGTCAAGGAGCCTGTTGAATTAATAATAAATTAGATGTAACAATATGCTAACTGCATGGCACTACATCTTTGAGCTTTTATGGTGCTTTTAGGACAAAGGAATGCAGCCTAACACACACTGTGGAACTGGAAGACATCTTTAACACATCTGTTCTGAGAGCGAAAGCCGCTGGCACTGCAGCGTTTTGCTTTTATCAACGTTCGAATTAAGAAATGGGGACTTTCATTTTAAAGCCATTATTCGCCTGCAAGTAGACTCACTTAAACAGCTGGATGAGGAGTTTGGGAACGTTTTGCTGGTACGAGTTCTGGCATCTGAGCTCACAGACGATCTCACTTAATGTCAGATTGAAAATGAGATGAAAATATACATCTGTACATACGTACATACATATAGTGTAAACATACAACTGTATTGTTTACACTATATATTATTTTACAGAAGAACGTTTGGTAAGTTGTGATGTTTAAACTCTATCTGATGTACAGCAGTACACATCTGAGTACACACTTGGAGATTCATACTGCCTGTATTGATGTATACATTAGTAAATAAAGATGCCCACATCTGCCCATAATGTTCATGTGGCGTAATAAATCTAAAAAAACTGGTAACTAATGCTAGATTTTCTTGGACATTTTGATATAGGAGAGACTTGTTTGTTGTACTTGGTCTGAAATGATAATGGACTCATTTATAGCACATATGGATTCAACAATACAGTAAACTGTGTGTCCTACATGAACATTTACATTTATAAACAGTCGTCTATATTACAGTTAATTCAGGTCGTTATATTAATTAAACACTTTGTATTAAACACAAACAGTTTGCTTTTACAGTCCTGGTACTGTATATACAGTAGCTGAAAACTACAATAATTCAGTATGAGACAAGTGTATTAGACTAGTTTATGTGATTACATTATTATTTGACCTTAAGTTACATTTAATGCAAATATGCACTTGTGAGTACAATATTCTTCCTTTCCCATTACATACATTTGTAAAAATAATACCATAATAATGTATTTTTTGCTATTCATATCTTATGTAAATATGTTAACTAGTTTAGTAGTTATAAACAGCTTGTGCAGAGTCCTGGTGACCCCAGAATTCCATTCTATTCTTTTATCTGCTCATATACACGTATTAAATCACTTTATTTTAAACGTGCCAATGTAGTTAACAATGTAATAAACTTCCTATACTGATGTATACATTATTTAATTTTGACAAGGAATTATTAGCTATGAAAATGACATTCACAACAGTTGTGCTTTTATGCTCCTGGTGTCTAAAAGTAACATAATTTGTGACCATAGAAAATAAATTAAAACGTGTGTATCCTGAAACAATTACTTAAACATGATTTAACCTAATAAGAATCTTATATGTTAGCTTGGTCAGGTCATTTTAATTTACAAATAAATAAATTGGTCATTTAAACTCAAATATGCACGTATGTACACTTATATGACAGTAATAAGATGTGATTTACGCTATACTGATGTATACAGTACACTAATACATGCAGATGTCCTTATTCATCTAGAATTACATCCTGAGCGGACGACCTTAAATACATCTGGAACTGTACACGTATACAGTATTACTGTACAGTATTTACCTGTCTCAGTGTAAATATCTCTAAATTGTGCTGTTTATACTACTTTTAGTTCAATGTAAGCTATCAAAAAGATTCAGGTACATATGTTTGACGACTTACTTTTATAATTGATAATATAGATTGAAAGCCGAGCAGTTTGTAACAGTAGTGTTTGTCTCTTGTTAATGACTGTTGTTGATAATAAACATTATAAAATATATTCATTACATACTGTAATACAAAAGCTCTGAGTTGTCCATAATAACCTTACCATGTAAATTGTGTAAAAGTAATAGTATTAATATCCCTATTTTTATATGCATTTATCGATGTATGTATTTTATTTACTTCACTTGACCCACTGGTCATCACTCATTTACAACAGAGCATATTATTCCAAACATGCATTTGCAATATTGACATATACATTATAAACAGTGAGAAATGCTCTGTATTTCTTTATTATTAACATGTCAATGTGTAAACGAATGTGAAAACTCTAAACTCAGCATGTACAAACCTTGTAAATACATTTTAAACATAAAACATGATCTTTAAAAGCTGGGTCATTTATCATCAAGTTGCAGCATTTTTTGTCTAAAATGAATTTAAAAAGTATTTTAAAATGAAACTTTTTACATTACTAAAATATTTGATATAAAAATATGAGATATAAGACTTTAAAATATCATACTTGATCAAAATGATCATTGTATTGTCATAATTTATTTTTAATTTACTTTAATACTGTGCAGCATGTCAACATATACAATTGTTAAGGGGGGGGGGGTGTTCAGATGTTACCATACATAATGTAAATAAGAGTATTTTTATATAACAACACTCTTTATGTACTACTTTTTAATTGATGTATAAGCATTACAGTATTACATATTGATGTATAATAGTACATACACAAATTAAGTAAAGTTAATGCAGTGCCCTTACTTGTGTATAATTAAATACAAATGAATTATGAATTAATGAAATGTTGGTACATATATAAATATGCTATTAAATATTAACATTTTGCTTTGCCCTAGTGATTAAAAGATTGATTTATAGACTCTTTTTAATCCTTTTTGATTATACTGTGTGTATGTGTGTGTGTGTGTGTGTTTTGTTGTAGAGCTTACATTACTGTGGACAGGGTCACCTGGTCCAACAGCTTCTGTATAATAACAGACAGTAAATCGAATAAATTTGAAAAGCATAAATATTTATTTGGCACTGTTTTGCATGTCAAAGTGTCCAAACAGCTAAAATATTTGGTTTAACTACTTACAAAAAGGAACTTTGGTTTAATCTGCTTGCTTTTACAAGTGAAAATGTATAAAGCTTAAATATGTGTGATGTCATAATTGGTCTGTAATTAACATGAACATAAATAAAACCTAAACGTTTCTCTTTTTTGAATAGGAAACTGAAGGTTAAGGAAATACTGTAGTCTTCTCTCTCTCTCTCTCTCTCTCTCTCTCTCTCTCTCTCTCTCTCTCTCTCTCTCTTTCTCTCCTTAGCCTTAGTGTGTAAGTAATTAACCCACTTCCTCTGAATGGAAATGGAAAGCTTTCCTGCCGCTTGGTAACAGCAAGGGCACTAGAGTCAGGGACATGTCCCAAATCCCAACCTAACACATTACAAAGCCACACTAACTAGTGTGCTACATTTATTAGACAACAGTGTAAATCACCAGAAACTGCAGTGTAATAATAATAATAATAATAATAATAATAATAATAATAATAATAATGTCTGGTGTAATTACTTGTAATACCAGTGTAATTAATGTGGTTTTATTAACTGTGTGTTACCTGGTGATGGACCGGCAGTTCAGTTGATGATAATATTTGTTCATTCACTTCTGTTCTATTTAGTTCAGCAAAGCCTCAGACACACACACACACACACACACACACACACACACACACACACACACACTGACTCAGACCGGATGCGTGCAGTGTCGTGAGTGCAGTGTGCAGGCATTTTTCCAGCTCTGTCGAAGCATGCTGGATTAAAGAAGGTGCAACTGCGAAATGAGTTCGGTTGCAAATGCAATAGTGTTTTATGTCTTAATGAGCAATTCAAAAATAATCATACATAATAATAATAACACTCTCTCTATGCACTTGTAAAAGCAGATCTGCTGCACATAAATATTAGAAAGCTTTAACTATTTTCTGACATTTTTTAGATGTTATTTTTTAGGTTATGCTTTTTGAATGGCAGGCTAATGTCAGATCATTTTATAAAGCTATTTTTCCTCTTAAATGTATGTATTTATTTATTTAATTCTTTATTTATTTAGTTTTATTAAATTTATTTATTTATACATTTTTTTCTTGGTTAGGGTGGGCAAAACTTATGAGTACCCATCACAGGGCTTCAGCCATCCTCCATGAGTCAGAGATTGTGGTTGCAGTTTGGCAGGGTAAAACTTTGAGTCCTTAAAATATGATCACTAGCAAAAAGAGGTCAAGAAACTCTGACATACAGACTTGTTTATAACCTAGAACAGCATGCATAAATAATATGGCTTGTAGCCGAGACGCCACTTAGTAACAGCTGACTGTGTTTATCAGCGTGTAGCGCTCGTAATGAACGCAGCTTCATGTTATTACTCCAGAACATGCAAAAAAAATGTCTGTGATCTGTTCAGTTAGCCAGGCATCATTTTCATCATCATTAATGCACATAACACATTTACATTAACTGGATTTACAAATCCAAGCAAATGACAAGAGCCAGACATGATGAGAGGAATAAAATGAGATCGGACCGGATGAACCGGACGCAACCGAGACGGATTGAATTGACCGATTTAATCTGTTACTGTAATTTAATTAGCAGTTCGGCTGTAATTAGAATTTGTGCTCAGAGCCTCGTGCTGATAGCAGCTCATCGCTCTCTGTAAACGTGTCAAACTCCTGTTATAGGTCAAGAGTCAAACTCATGGGTAGGATTATGCCATGCTGGGTAGAAACAGGGTTTAAGTTTACACGCCGGCAGCTCTGAGGACGGCACGTGAGTCTGCATGCGTTCATGTGCGCCGGTCGGATCAGCTCAGGTTTTCCATGAGCTTTATCACGGATTGGAGACGTGGTGCGAACATAATGCCTTTTTCTAGGAAGTCAAGTGGTGGCAGGTGGATCTGGGACTGCTTAAGCTGACTGAAATTCGCTGAGCTGGATGCTGTAGATGTAACGAGCTCTGATCTACTGTATCAAGTAATAACATGAAATCAAACCAGAGAGGGAGACGGCGGAGATGGATTTGATGGGCCACGCCTTCAGAACAGTTTAGGTTAGATATCTAAAGGGAAAAGGGGACCAAGAGAAGAGTTAAAGGCCCTCAAAAGCGGAATTTCCAAACTTAAAACTAGGACCCTACTAAACTCACTAAACTCACGGTAAAATGTGCTTAATTTCATGGACTTTGTCCAGATTTCACAGATTTGTTAAAGAAAGGTGCCACATTTCACGGCACTCCCAAAACTCAGTTATCATTACCCGAGTCGTGTTTTTAGCTGCTTTACACTTTAACATCTTGGACATTTTGACTTACCGCTAACTTAATTGCTTTAGGATTTCTTGGACCGCCTCATAGTGTAAAGTACTGCTAAAATCTGGGGATCCAGGGTTCGAATCTCAATGGTGCTGTTGGCCTGTTGGGCATCGACATAAACATGATTGGCTAATGTCAGAGGGGGTGGTGGGCAAAACAGCCTAGCCATTGGGCGGCGCGCCTGTCGGGGTGCTCTCAGTGCCCGTCCCATGTCCAGATGGACAGAGGGTCGCGTCAGGAAAGCATCAGGTGTAAAACTGTTGTGGCGACTTCTAAATACATGACAACTAGGGACCCCAAATACATGACAACTAGGGACCCTAAGTACATGACAACTAGGGACCCCAAATACATGACAACTAGGGACCCTAAGTACATGACAACTAGGGACCCCAAATACATGACAACTAGGGACCCTAAGTACATGACAACTAGGGACCCTAAGTACATGACAACTAGGGACCCTAAGTACATGACAACTAGGGATCCTAAATACATGACAACTAGGGACCCTAAGTACATGACAACTAGGGACCCTAAGTACATGACAACTAGGGACCCTAAATACATGACAACTAGGGACCCTAAATACATGACAACTAGGGACCCTAAGTACATGACAACTATGCATCAGGAGCAATTAAAAGGCATTTACACACACACCAAACACCCAACACCCAACACACACACACACACACTGTTTTATGTCATATGTCATTCAGATTGTTGCTGGAACATTCAGATACCTGTTGCCACATAAGTGGTAAATCTGTCCGACTGAAGGGCGCAGTTGTTCTACAGATCTGTGTGTGTGTGTGTGTGCCATGAAGACACCACACAGGACTCATCTGTGTGCTGATATGTAGAGCACACAGAGCCGCACAATGGTGGCCTTTACATTTTTAAACAGCATCGGTTACCTCACGCCCGCATTGTTCAGTGTGTTTGAGTTTAATCTGTCTGAGTGCATCTGTGGGTCCTTGTCACCGGGTGAATCATTTGTGTCCAATTTCATGATTTTCCATTAATAATTAAACAAATGAATACAGCCATGAGCCAAAACATTATGACCACAACGTCCAGTCCTGATGCTTGTCCGCTGTAGGAACTAGCATGTGGGTTCCTCGTACGGTGTGTCACGAAACATTCCGTTCATCACCAGTATTTCCATTTTGTGCAATCTGAGCCACAATGGCTCTTCTGTTGGTCCATGTCAGATATGATATCCTTCGTCGTCCGCTGGCCTCAATGAGTCTTGGCCACCCAGTAAGACTTCAGGTTCTACCCACATACATTCCTCTCACAGGTTCAACAACTTTCATGTCACCCAAAAGAACGTTCTTGTTTCTTCTGGAACTCATCTCACAGGTTCTAGATTTCTTCTTCTTAAATTATGCCGATCCGTAAGTCGTCATTTAAGGCAACTGATGCTGTGTGTGTCTGTGTGTGAGTGTGTGTGTGTGTGTGCGATTCTGGCCCCATGCCAGGGTGTCGAGGTAAAGCACCTCTTTCACTACGAGGTAATTGCAGCCCGGTAGCTTCTGATTGCCAGGATGTTACTGTTGGGAAAGCATCCCAGCATTCTCTGCTCTCTAGACCCTGATTACACATCAACTTATTGATTTGATGAGGCCAAGATGTTTGCTAATAACCACTCTCATAGCGTCGCTTAATCTTTGTTGTGATTAAAGAGGCAATACGAACAGCTATTCTTCTCAGACGTTGATCTTTTGGCTGCTTTTGAATGTAGAAACGTAGAAATGTTTGTTAGCGGTTTCCTCGTCGACTCTGCCGGGTCACGAAGCAGTCTGTGTTAGCAGACAGCAGGATGATAGTTACGAAGAAACCTGTATACAAATTCTCTAACAGTTAGTCAGTTAGTTTTGACTTAACATTTTAGCTATTGTTGCTGTTACTAGCTAAATAAACAACAACAAGAAGTTAGGGTGTATGGGATTGTGTCAAATGTAAAAAAAAATGGACTATGGGCATCGCCCAAGTGGCACAGCAAGATATTTTGCTAGTGCACCAGCGCTGGGATTCTGAACTCCATTAGTTCGAATCTCAGCTCTGCTACTTGTTGGCTGGGCACTCCCTAACGGGCACAATTGGCCATCAGTCTGCTGGGTGAGAAAGACCAGACTAATAATTGAATGGGGTCTTCAACGGAGGTGAAGGAACATGGAGATCGGTGCGTGACTCTCCATGCACGAGACTGGCCTCAAGGGTGAATCTACCAAAGTATGGACGAACTGGCTATGCTAAAATTGGGAGAAAAAAAATAATAGCACACCAGCACTGGGTTTCTAAACACCCCGGTTCAAATCTTGGTTTTGCTCTGGTCGGCCGGGCACCATCTAGATGGCACAATTGGCAGTGCCTGCAGTGGACTAAATTGGCCACTAGGTCTGCTGGGTGGAAAAAGGCTGGACTAATAAGTCGGCGGGGTCTTCAAAGCTGTGGATTCAAGCGTAAGGCCAGTCTTGCGCATGGACTCCCCGGGCTGCCAACCAAAGTATGGGCAAACAAGAAGGGGTCGAAAGGGGGCGTGGGGCAGGCAAATATACCCTCCTCGGATGTGATCGAGATCCCAAGCAGTGGAAGACTAACTGGCTTTGCTAAATCGGGAGAAAAATAATAATAAGCATTCTAAACACCCCGGTTCGAATCTTGGCTCTGCTACCAGCTGGTTGGGCGCCATCTAGCGAGCACAATTGGCAGTGCCTGCAGCAGATAGAAATTGGCCACCGTGTCTGCTGGATGGGGAAATGACCGGACTAAGAGGGTGTGTAAGGTGTAAGGATGCTGTGTAAGGACCTTGGTTAGCAGCTGAGCGAGAAAGCTCGGTAACTTTTACAACTCTCTCATAGTGTTATGCGCTCAGCATACAATGCTTAGGATTAGTGCACTGGCTTCTAGCAGTACCCATAATGCCATGCAGCAGATCTGCAATCTCTTCTGTTGGTGTGAAGGATCACTCCCTCTACAAGCTGATACACCACAACAACAAAAAAAGAATTACAGCCCTCGCTAAAAGCCCATTACCTGCTATAATCAGATGAAATGATTTTTCTTAAATATGATCATAAATCATTGGACGGATCAATAGGGCGCAGACCACCTGCCCGGCGCTGATAACGTATCAATCAATATTTAGTATTTAGATCGGGATTGATGCTCGGCCAGGGGACGGAAGGGTCACTTTAACCAAGAAGAAATATTAGTGCTGATAAAAGTGGACGGCGGCAAATAAATAAAGGGATAAAAAGGAGCGTTAGCATGCTTAAGCTGCTCCTCATATCTGTCAGCGATCAGTCCGCGGTCGGGGGTGATTAAACACGGTCGAGATTCACTGTGTTTGTGTGTGTGCATGCATGCTCGCTTGAGTGTGTGTGTGATACAGATAGAAGTATGTAGACACCCTTTCTAATTATCGAGATCAGGGGCTAGGATTTTAACGTCATGTTTTACACTTTGGTTACATTCATGACAGAACAGGTAACTCATTACACAGGATTCATCAGTTCAAGTTTTTTATATTAAACATAGTCATGGACAATTTTGTATCTCCAGTTCACCTCCCTTTATACTGCCGGAGGAAACCCACGCAGACACAGGAAGGTGAATCGAACCCAGGACCTAGTTGCTGTGAGGCTGCTCGCACAAATTAAATACTTCCAACACTGTAGGAACCATCTGGGTAAAACTCTGTCCTGTTCCAACATGACATGGTTCATAAACACATGCTTTGTGGACTGATCAGCCATAACATTAAAACCACCTCCTTGTTTCTACACTCACTGTCCATTTTATCAGCTCCACTTACCATATAGAAGCACTTTGTAGTTCTACAATTACTGACTGTAGTCCATCAAGTCAGAGACGATCGCTCATCTATTGCTGCTGTTTGAGTCGGTCATCTTCTAGACCTTCATCAGTGGTCACAGGACGCCGCCCACGGGGCGCTGTTGGCTGGATGTTTTTGGTTGGTGGACTATTCCCAGTCCAGCAGTAACAGTGAGGTGTTAAAAACTCCATCAGCGCTGCTGTGTCTGATCCACTCATACCAGCACAACACACACTAAGACACCACCACCATGTCAGTGTCACTGCAGTGCTGAGAATGATCCACCACCCAAATAATACCTGCTCTGTGGTGGTCCTGTGGGGGTCCTGACCATTGAAGAACAGGGTGAAAGCAGGTTAAAAAGGTATGTAGAGAAACAGATGGACTACAGTCAGTAATTGTAGAATCACAAAGTGCTTCTATATGGTAAGTGGAGCTGATAAAATTGACAGAGTGTAGAAACAAGGAGGTGGTTAAATATATATAAATAAATAAATAAAAAGCGATGGCTCCACACATGTGAAAGCAGCTCGTCACTATCATATTGCGTTCTATCGATCAGCAGTTTGCGTTATTATAGATCGCATATTTAGTGTCATCCCCGGCCATTTAGAGGATCAATCGAGACCATTTAAACAGAAAATATTGGTGTTTCTCTCTTTCTCTTTCTCATCTCTGTTTTCCTTTGTGGTGAACGGAGGTGTGGGAATGAAAAGTCAATGTAAAGTGTTGAGACCGTTGGGGCTCTCCGTTTCCCTCTGTCCCTCTCCATGTCTGACATCCAAATCTCTGGCTTTGTCTACGTCTCTACGTCTCTACGTCTAGCGTTAGGTCCTGTCGTCTGATAACTACTCCCGTTGACCAGTGCTCTTAAAACCAGTGTAATACTGGGAAAACCTCAACCAAACTGAGAATGGTTGGGTTGAATTTGGATTATGACCGCATTCGGACGTTTGAATGTAAGATTATTGGAGATCCCATTTCAAAAACAGACAAATCTATAAAGCCACATTTACATTTTCTGCATTTAAGAGACTATGATTATTCAAACCGACTTACAGTATACAGTCTAGGCAACTGACCATTAAGGGCCTTGCTCAAGGGCCCAATCATGGCAACCTGGCAGAATAGAACGCCTTTATTTGCCATATATACATATTCACGTGTACAAAATTCTTTCTTGCTCAAGGGCCCAACAGTGGCTGCATGGCCAGAGGTTGGATTCGAACTCTCAACCTTTCAGTTGAACCTTTCAGCCCAAAGCCCTACCCACTAGGCTTCCACTGTCCTATAAAAATCTTGAGGGGGCACCCAGACCCAGACGTGAGACTGATGGCATTGGAAAAAGTCGACTCATCTGTGAAGCCAACCATCACAAAGCAATGATGACATATTGACAAGACAGAAAAAAGTGAAGAAAAGTGGTGTTGTGGGTGGGATAGATTTTGACAAGGGCCAAATTGTGATGGCTAGACGACTGGGTCAGAGCATCTCCAAAACTGCAGCTCTTGTGGGGTGTTCCTGGTCTGCAATGGTCAGTATCTATCAAAAGTGGTTCAGGAAAGGAACAGTGTCGGGGCGGCCCAGGCTCATTAATGCACGTGTAGGCAAAGACTGGCCCGTGTGGTCCGATACAACAGACAACCTACTGTAGCTACTGATCTGCTGCTGACATGTTGGTGCCAGATACCACAGCACACCTTCAGGGGTCTAGTGGAGTTCATGCCTCGACGGGTCAGGGCTGTTTCAGCAGCAAAAAGGGGACTAACACAATATTAGGAAGTCTGCCCGATCTGTATATATCTATACATTAATTGTGCATGATACAGACACACTGATGTCACTGGTCCATCTTTCTGGCTTCTCAAACGTCGTACAGTTGAACTGGTGTTTCTATACGTGTCACGTGAGATGTTAATCTGGATGGAAACGTCAGCTGTGTGTAATCCTACCTCAGACAGGAAGTAATCTCATTACACAATCCGTATGCTAATCCCTGCTAAGTGATATGAGGAGTGGATGCCAGGCGGCCTTGCATGGCACGACGGTGAGTCAGCGGTCTGCTGCGGTACCTCGTATGTTACATATTTTAAGAAGAATACAATATTTTAAATATAAAACACATACAGGTTATTTAATAAATGCGACCCTTCTGATTGGCCGATGTTTTTACAATTGAGATGTTCAACAAGCTTCTGGTCAGGTGTCCATGTACTGTTAACTGTTTACTGTTTACTGTTTACACAAAATAATGAGGAGGGGTATCAGGCCTTCTTACCCTATTTACCACACTTAATTTAACTTAAATAGAAACAAATTCCCACAGACACACTCCAAAATGTTGTGGAAAGCCTAACAAGAAGATTTAAGGCTGTTAGAGCTTCAAATATGAGGTAGATCAGACTATTTCATATTATTGCCCATGATTTAAAAATAGGACGTGTAAAAAGCTCAGGATGAGGAGGGGTGTCAGGACTTCCTCACAAATGCTTTTCACTGGAATGAGGTGAGAATTCCCACAGACACACTCCAAAATCTTGAGGAAAGCCTTCCAAAATATCAGAGCTGCAAAGATGAGGGAGATCATAGCACTTTATATTATTGCCCATGGTCTAAAAATAGGACGTGTAAAAAACTGAGGATGAGGAGGAGTGTCAGGCCTTCTCGTTTATTATAAGTGCCCAACCTCAATGGGAGCACTAATGGGGGGTAAATTCCCACAGTCACACTACAAAATATTCCCAGCAGAGTGAAAGCTGTACTGCAACCCCATATTACTGCCTATTATTTCAAAAATGGATGTAAAACTTTTTATACTTTTTCACTGTTTTTGTCCGACCCCGTGTGTTTAACAGTCCGAGTCGAGGCTAAACGCTCCATGTTAAACAAATAAAATTAGCGGCCACTTGGAACACAAAGAAGTTATCAAACGAAAGTGATGCATCTGAAGAAAAGCAGGCAATTGAGGTGTAGAGAAGAGAAGATTGAAATCGAGAGAGAGAGAAAGGCCGAGAGCGAGAGAGAGGATGACGGGCAGTTGTGGAGACAGCCTTGTTAGTTTATGTAGGCTGTAGGCCGAATCGACTGGAAAATTTTGATCACTTTAATTTACTATATCCAGAGCGGCCGCTCTCGCTGTCCGCTGCTTTTATCAAGCCCCGCGAGCCCGTATTGATTTTTTTATTTTCTGCCTGGGATAAGAAGACAGAGAGTTGGGCTGGAGAACTTTTCTCCAGATTGGTGCTATTCTCCAGCTTATTGCATCCTGTCGCGTGTGGTTTCACATGATGTCCAGTACGGCAGGTCTGCTCCGGCCAGTAAACGAGGTGACTAACAATGGAGAGGGGTGAGGGGTGGAGGAGGGGGGCATGAGGGAGCTAAGCCCTTCAGCCAAACCGGAGAGAGACGGACGCGAGGTGAAATATAAGAAATGATACAACTGGTAAAAATGGTTTAAAAAATACATAATAATAAAATAATAATAAAATACATAGAAATTAAAACACATAATAATAAAATAATAATAAAACATATAAATTAAAATACATAAAAATAAAATAATAATAAAAATACATTGAAATAAAAATACATAATAATAAAATACATAGGCATTAAAATACATAATAATTAAATAATAAAATATATATAAATTAAAATACATAATAAAATAATAAAATAACAAAATACATATAAATTAAAATACATGATAATAAAATAATAATAAAATAATAAAATACATATAAATTAAAATACATAATAATAAAATAATAATAAATAATAATAAAATAACAAAATACATATAAATTAAAATACATGATAATAAAATAATAATAAAATACATATAAATTGAAATACATAATAATAAAATAGTAATATAATAATAAAATACATAATAAAATACATAGAAAATAATAATTGTTGGAGCCTATCCCAGCTTTTCAATGGGCGCAAGGCACACAGTAACACCCTGGACGGAACGCCAGTCCATCGCAAGGCAGACACACATACACACACCCATTTACCTATAGGGCAATTCAGTGTCTCCAATTAACCTGACTGCATATTTTTGGACTGTGGGAGGAAACCGGAGCTCCTGGAGGAAACCCACACAGATTTGGGGAGAACATGCAAACTCCACACAGAAAGGACCCGGACCGCCCCGCCTGGGGATCGAACCCAGGACCTTCTTGCTGTGAGGCGACAGTGCTACCCACTGAGCCAATGTGCCGCCAAAAGTACAAACTTTTTTACAGAGTGAAGCGTATTTTATTTATTTATTTATTTATTTTTACTCCGGTCCATGTGTACGATCCATCACCGCGTGTCTCTGATTGAGAAAGTAGCACCGGAGCATTTTTGACTGAATGAATGCAGTCTGAGAGGTTAGATTTGAGGTTTCATATAAAAACAACTTTAAAAAAGCCGGTGTGGAAAACACAATGGAGCGGGAGAGCACTCCAGAGCTCTAAAGCACGGCCGATTAAAAATAAGGGTTCGTGCCGCGGCGGCGGCTCTAAACGAATTACCTGGAGATTGCACGTTGTGTCTCTTTTGCGGGGGTATTCAGTTTTAATTAGTGTTTTGGAGACATCTTTTATCAGACTGTCACTAACCCTCTCTCGCCCTCGCTCTCACTGCCGCTCTCATTTTCTCTCTTAGAGAGAAACACAGCAACGCCACTCCACTTCTCTCCTCTGTTTTGACATCACAATGCCCTTTTTTTCTTTCACAGCCTGAAATCTCTCCTGATAATCTTTATTTATTTATTTATTTATTTTTAAACATGAAGAATATAAGTGAGTCTGATGGGTTTGTAAGTGCTTTTCCATTAGGTACATTTAAATTAAAATAAGTCTGTTATTTATTAAATAAAAAGTCAAATGTACAAATTGCTCAAATTGCTCATTTTATATTTGGCACATGATAACTAATATCATGACCAAAAAACCCACATAATTTACTTTTGAAAGAATTCGTCAGACCACTCGCCCTTTCTCCATTGCTTCAATACTGAGTTTCTGGTGCCTGCGTGCCCATTGTAGATGCTTTCAGTGGTGGACAGCAGTGCATGGACACTCTGACTGGCCTGTTGTGACACATTCACCTCATCACCAGGATTAAATGATCTCCAAATTAAGCCACAGTAGCTCTTCTGTTGGTCCGTTCCAGACACCAAACCTTTGTGTCTTCAACCATCAATGAGTCCTGGCCGCCCAACAACCTGTCGGCAGATTGTGAGTTTGTGAGTTCATACAAATATAACCACATGGTTCACAGTTGGCCAATAGAGTGAATTTATTATTGTTTTATGTTTGTGTCTTTTACTATTTATATGTGCTTAGCTAAGCAACCAACAGAGTGACAAACAAATGTGATTTATTATTATTATTATTATTATTATTATTATTATTATTATTATTATTATTACTATTATTATTAATAATATTATTACTATAACTGTTATTATTATTATTACTGTTATTATTTTTTTATTATTATTATTATTACTGTTATTATTTTTTATTATTTTAATAATTATTATTACTGTTATTATTATTTTATTTTTTATTAATATTATTTCTATTATTATTATTATTAATATTATTATTATTATTTATTATTTTTATTATTAATATTATTATTATTATTTATTATTATTAATATTATTATTATTATTAATATTATTATTTTTATAAGTGTTCACTTCAATCCAAAATCCACTTACAACTGACTGAACACAATTTGAGCGCTTGAGGGTTAAGGGCCCTGCTCAGGGGCCCAACAGTGACAACTTGACAGTGGTAAGGCTTGAACCAAAAACCTTCTGATTGCTAGTCCAGTACCTTAACCGTAATTTGATGAACTGTGCTGGTACATCACCACTGAGGGGGACCAATAAACATTCCTCCAACTATCTACCTCACAGAGATGAACGGTGAGGGACTGTTAGATCCGCTCCCAGTGCGTGAGACTTAAAGGTATGTGTTTTTCCTCTTCAGCTAAACCAGCACAGATGGTGATGGAGGGGTTAAGTCAGGCCGCGCTGGCATGCGCTAACACACTGCTAGGTTGCTTCAGGCCACAGCGCCACACACTTGTTTTGTGCTGGGAGTGTGATCACTCACTCGGCACACTGGGAGGGAAGATGATGCCAACTTCCGCACCAAGTGTGGTGCATATTTCAGGCTCGGCGTTTCCACATGTTAATCAGGGATCAGTGCAGTTAGGTTGTGTAGAGTAGCGTGAGTGGTCTGGTAGAGGCGATGTACATTTAGGTCCAATTATCTCAATCTCACACTAAATATAAGAAAAAAATCTAATTTGAACTAAACAATGTGCATTCAGTACACTAGATCTTCTAGTATAATGTCCAAGGTAACTGAGTGCACTTCTTAATCCTAAATCCTAAATTACTGTAGTTTAAAGTCTGTTTTCCATGGCAAATGTTTAAATCCAATCATCAAATAGTTTTAGCTTCCTGACCGAGCCTCCTGGTAATTTATGGACTCCATGATGTCTTATATTCCAATAAGTGATCTAAAACCTTTGGAAATACTTCATCAACTAGTGGTGACTTCACCCAGGTAAATAAGAATCCCATAATAGACAATGTCATTAGCCATTGCATAGGTCAGTATTCAGTCTTTACAATCCACAAAAATCCAAAATGCTAAAATACACCAGACGGGGATAATAAGAGTATCAAGAGGACAGCCAGAACTAAACAAGAATGATCCTCAAACCTTAACGTTCTTCATGACAGATCAAGAGTTAATACTTTTATAGGTGTCCATTAAAAATAGGTCAGCAAGGATATGCTTAGTTCAGCCATGAGTTATAATAGGATCTCTGAGTCAGGTCAGCCATTGGTAGGTCAGAATGAAAGTAGACAGAAGATAGTTTAGGACCATCAAGAGACGGGTGTCTCTAAAAGGCAGAACTCACATAATCATATCTCTTACTTTCATTTTTTGTGGCATTCTCGAGCATTTCTCTCTTGTCCAAGTGTTTTGTGTAACAAAACAAAGTCAGCTGTTGTACTGTGTGCAAAAAACGATCTATTTGATTACGATCTGGTGACTGGGAAGGTCATTGAAGAATGCTGAACACTTTGTGGGGTTGAGGAGGGGGTTTCTCCCAATTTAGCCTAGCCAGTCAGTCTTCCACCGCTGGGGACCCTGCTGATGTCTAAGGAGGGTGTATTCGCCTGACACACTCCCTCCGTCCACAAATCCCGTCTTATTCTCCCATACTTCATGCATGAAGAACCCCACGTGCCGATCTCCGCGCTTATCCATCCCCCCCCTCCTGCTGTCTGCTGATTGTGCCTGCTAAGAGGTGCCCAGCTGACCGGTAGCAAAGCTGAGATTCGAACTCAGGGACTAACAGGAACAGGTTTCTCAGAAGAAACCCACACAGACGTGGAGAGAACCTACCGTTTAAAACCTCTGACAGACAGCGAGCAGAACAACCACAAGGCTCCAGCTCAGGTCTCCAGGATCCATGTTACTACACCGCACCAACTTTACCAGCTGTGAGAAGGTGGGTTGGCTAACCTAAATTCTAGGTCTGTACCCACTATCGCTGGGTGGTTCCGGATCCCACGTTGGTTTGACCGAGTTGAAGCGTTCGTTGAAGATGAATAGATCAGCGTTACCACCCAACCCGGGCAAAAACCCACACAGTGAAGCATGGCGCAATTCATGTGGCATAGCTGTAGCCTCGCTCACTGTTAGTCATCCAGTCTCGGATGTCCGAATCTCACCATTTTGCCCTTGTTTGGTAGGAAACCCCTAACCCAGTGCTGACTCACTTTAGCAGCACATGCGTCTGAAAGTGTAAATCATCTCCGACATTAAAAGATAAGCTTAATCACTTACAGTAACTCCTGAATGTTTTTAGCATTTTAGCGACTTCGCTTGTCTTCCTCTCCTGAAGATTACCACTAATTCGCTGTTTACTCCCAGTCTTCCAGACATGTGATTATGATATAAATAGTCACAACGGTTCCCACAATGCAACTTTTCCTGTTATGATTATGGCTGCTTGTGGTTGTGGGCCAATTTATTACCTGCTTCAGTGAAGCACTGGCTCGGCTAATACCCCAAGCGCCGGGCCTCCCAAGAGTTTCAAACAAGCTCTCCGACTTCTCCACGCCTGAAGGATCATTAGTTATGATTATAATTTTCATGTGAAGGCTTAAATGGGACGTTTAGATGGACGGCTGAACTGTTGTGTGTGTGGCAATGTTTTGCCTTGAAAAGAGCATATTAAATACAACAAAAAAAAAATCAAAGTACATCGGCCAAAAGTATGTGGACACCTGACCACAAACCATTCCAAAACCATGGGCGTTATTATGGACTTTTCCAGCCAGTTTATTCTACAGGATGTTTCTGTGAACATGTGTCTGTTCTGTTAAAAGTACATTTGTTTCTTATTACTCTGTTTTTGACTGTCCCTTTTTTTTGGGGGGGGGGGGGGGGGGGGGGGAGTATACTCAATTTACTTTTTCTAGCTAGCACACACCTCTTCTGATTGTGGATTCTGCAGTGGATTCTTTACCATTTACGAAGGATCACACTACTCCCTCACAACTCCTGCCAGTGCCTCAACCAGGCAGTAGGAGTCGCTGTTGCAGCAGCAAGAATGTTATACCCCACCCCACCTTCCCTCCCTCAGACATGTCTAATAGTGTCTGTTGAACAACTAGTGACAGAGAGGTGGTTAGCTCGCGTATTAGACTGCTGTTTCAATGTTGGATGAGAGGCCCTGGCTTGCAGATAACATGAAAAATTAATTAATTAAATTAATTAATTAATTAAAAAATAATAATCAAAAACCCACCAAAACATGAGTGACTGTCAAATAAATTAATAAATAATAAAAATAGATAAATAAATAAATAAATAATACAAATAGATAAATAATACAAATAGATAAATAGATAAATAAATAATAAAATAGATCAATAATAAAAAATAGATAAATAGATAAATAAATAAAAATAGATAAATAAATAAATAATACAAATAGATAGATAGATGAATAAATAAATAAATAAATAAATAAATAAATAAATAAATAAATAAATAAATAAATAAATAATCCAAAACCCACCAAAACATGACTGACTCTATCCAGGATCAAGCAAGCTTTTTTGGGTTTCTGGGTGGTGCTGGACCCACCATAACCCTGACGAAGAGGACAAGGTTAAATAAAATGAATAAATAAATATATTTTTTGAATGAATTATTTGGGTAATTACATCCACAAACTATACTGAAAACAAAATAAGACAAACACAAGAAGAGAAAAATGCTTTAAAATGACTTATTTAATCAATAAATGCTGCTCTAGTTTTGCAAATATTAGGAAGCTATGGCTAACAAGGTACATCCAACCAGCTACGAACTGCTGTAGTGACCAGGAAAAAAAAAGGCAATTATGCAGCTTTGGGGAAAAATCAGGATAAAAAAGAAAGAAATTCGGAGTGTGAGGTGAAAAATGAATAAAATCTGAATGTATTATAAATGTTAAACAGAGCCGCTTCATTCTGCTATTATAAAGCCTCTAAACCAATAAGCCATGAAACACAGCGCGGAGGCCATTTATAAAAGCTTCTATAATCAAACGCTCCACACTGTGTTTAGATTTGTCTCCGAGGTAGGCCTTGTCAGAGACACCTGTCTGATTTCCAGCTCACAGTCACATCCCCCCCCCCCCCCCCCCCCACCACCTGCCCCCCAAAAAACGAATTTGGAGGAACAAATTGGTACAGAACATGCTTCTTTTGTTGGCAGCCACACACGTTAATACACTGCACATACACACCATATGGACGACGGGACGTCCATATATACACCTCGATGGCCGCGTGGACGGGTGTGCCCATGATTTGAATAGCTCTCAGTCAACAGCCGAGTTCTGTCATCCGGCTGACCTTTGAAGTCCACCAGGAAGAGAGGAGGAGGAGGAGGAGGAGGAGGTGACCGAAGGAGAAAAGAAAACTCGGGCCAAGGTCAAGAAAGCTAATTTATTTCCTTCATCCGCTGCCGTCCCTGAGAGGCGGACCACACACTGCCCATACAAGTGGCTCTTTTAATGGAGGGAGAGGGTACATGGCAAAGGGCTGGCGTCATCCTCTCTCTGTTGCTTTAGCTCGTGTGTGTGTGTGTGTGTGTGTGTGTGTGTGTGTGTGTAGAAGACAGATGTCAGATCCAGACACCATCAGCCACAACTTATACAGTTCTCATTGTCCTACTGGCAAATTGTATAATTGTATTACATCATTACTGGCTAATTATCCTCACACCAGTGTCATTGGGGGCATTTATACCAACCTGGCACATAATAGTGAGAAAATGCAATTTAATGCCGTTTATTATTAATTTATTAATTTATTTGTTTTAATTCATTATTTGGGTAAACATATTTTTCTCATAAGGTTCAATACAAGATAAAAAACTAATTAATTCATTCATTAAAAAATAATAATCAAAAACCCACCAAAACATGAGTGACATAAATAAATAATTAAATAATAATAATAGATAAATAGATAAATAAATAAATAAATAAATAAATAATTATAGATAAATAAATAAATAATAAAATAGATAAATACATAAGTAAATAAATAAATAATAATAAGATAAATAAATAATAAAAATAGATAAATACATAAGTAAATAAATAAATAATAAAAAAGATAAAAAGATAAATAAATAAATAAATAATAAAAAAGATAAATAGATAAATACATAAGTAAATAAATTAATAAATAATAAAATAGATAAATAGATCAACATATAAATACATAAATAAATAATCTAAAACTCACCAAAACATGAGTTACTCATTATATAATTATAATGATATTATTTATTATATTTACTATAATAATATTATAATACTATTTATTATATATTTAATTACTCTCTGTCAGAGTTGTGGTGGGTCAAACAAATTATGAAAATATGGGGTAGCACAAAAAAGCGTGTCTGTGTGCGTGTGTGTGTGTGTGTGTGTGTGTGTGCATGTGTGTGTGTGTGTGTGTGTATCTGCAGACTTCCATTACTCATTTCCCGTCGGCTCACATCTTTTTTTGAAGCTGATAAATGTTCAGAACTCTGGGCTGTTGAACACGATTGTGATTTATTCCCAGACGATTGTGGACCGCAGTCTGTGAACCCACACGCACTACGTCACTCACAACCGCGCGGTGATCAAACAAACGTTTATCTGTTTCCGTTTCCATCACGGGCGGGACTGGATATGAACTCCACTCGTATAATAAACCGCACAACTCAATATCATGTTTTTATAAAGTACGGCAGCAGTAGTATCAGTCAGAAGTATGTAGACACTTGACTGTGAGCTCCACGGCTACGATACATTCCATAACTAATACGTTTTTGGAATTTGTCATTCTCAATCCCATTGGCGTCCCTCTTTACCAAACTCTTTTTTAAGTGGTGTCCATATATTTTGGCCACATTGGGAAGCTTAGGCTTTAATATATGATGTTCAATTACGTCAAGATTGTTTGAAGGTTATTAAAACACTGCAGATATTACATTTCAAAATCAATCCGCCATCAAACCTCCTAAGCCCCTTGGCGTTCTTTTTTGCAGCTATAACAGCCTTCACTCATCTGGAAAGGCTTACCAAGAACTGCTTCTGAAGCTAAAAACAAAGAACGTGGTGGAATAAGTACCCACCCTTTCTGACGTGCTCCTTTAAACCAGTCAGCTTTGAAAGCTGTACTGCATATGGAGGATCACACTATGCACCATGTGTTCCCTCCACTACTCGTGTCGGTGCCTCAACCATACAGCAGGAGTCGCTGTTACAGCACCGCATTGAAGGGACTTGAACATAGAAACTTGGACTCCCTTGGCTGGTGCGTTTGCTTTATTAGGGTTATATTACGTATATGTTTTCAACACTGATTATTATTATTATTATTATTATTATTATTATTGATATTATTATTATTATTATTATTATTACTGTCACTTTTATTATTTTTATAGTTGTTATTATAATTATTGATATTATTATTATTATTATTATTATTATTGTCACTATTATTATTATTATATATTTTTTTTAAAGTTAAAAACCAGGACTTATGTCTGATGTTTAGACAGATTAAAACACAGCCACTCCAGAGAAAATTCTTTCATCTAGTTTTCTCATTCACCTTCTTTTCTTCTTTTAATTTGCAGCAGAGTCGTCTCTATTAACACTCCATCTTACCCCAAATATGGGGGTGGAAATATAGAAGCCGGAGCCGTATAGACTTCATAAGTTCACCCCACATAAAATAGGTGGCCCGCGTTCCTCGTTTCCCTTTTTAATTAGCACCTGCGAGCGTTTTTTTCCATTATCACTGCACACATTAAAAATCCTCCTGCTTTCCTAATTAAGAAAAGTGGAAACAGATCAGATGGGCCCTTTGAACGAGGGGTAAAAATTGCTCGCTGCTGTTTGTTTGTTGGGCTGGCACCGGGAAACTGTTGCCATGCTTTCGCCGGGTGTCACTAAAGAAACGCTGTTTGTTTCCAAAAAGGAGGAGGAAGGTGTGAATTCAGAAATGATCCCATCTTACAAAAAATAAATCAAGTGACCAGAAGAATCAGAAGTTGCTGGACATTATATCATTATATCAGCATCCAGTTCCACGTCCTTTGCAGCTGTTTTGGTGGTATTTTGAAGTGTCTGTGGACACTGAAGCTCATTCAGTCAAAATGAGATTTGAAAGTTTAGGCACTGAGGTTGAACGAGAAGGCCTGGCTCACAGTGGACGTTTTAATTCCTCCTAAAGATGTTCATACAGGTTAAAGTCAGGGTTCTGTACCGGTCACTGGAATCCTCCAGACCAAACTGACCAAACTATGTTTGTATGGACCTGTTTTTGTGCACAGAGGCACAGTCACGCACAAACTTGTGAAATGCAGTCATATTATATAGTTGATTTTATACACCTGTGAGTAAGGGGTGTGACCAAAGCACCTGAACTGCACAATTAGAAGCAGTGTGCACATACTTATGGCCATTATACTTATGCTATTATTTGCAAAAGTGTCAAACTATATATAAACTATATAAGTCAGAAGAAAGCATGAATTCCCATGGACACACTCCAAGATCTCTAAAAGGCTTTCCAAGTCACGTGGAGGCTGTTATACATCCAACAAGCTCATAGTCAAGTTTCCAAATATTCGTGGCCAAACAAACAAATAAATGAATAAATATGTTAATTAATATACAAGTAATTTAATAAATAAGTAATTAAATACAAATAAATAATGTAATAAATGAATAAATTAAGTAATTTAAGTAATTAATAATCATGGATAAGTAATTAAATAAATAAATAAATAAGTTAATAAATAATTAAATAAATGGGTAATTTTTTATGCATTTTCTTATAAATGGGTAAATTATAAAATAAAAAGTAATTAAATAAATAAATACATTGATGAACAAATAAATAAGTAATTAAATAAATAAACAAATACATTGATGAACAAATAAATAAGTAATTTAATAAATAAGTAAATAGTACATAAATAAGTTATTTATTTAAAAATTAATTAAATTAATAAGTAATTAAATACAAATATCAATAAATAAGTAATTAATTAATTAAATAAATAAATATATTGATGAACAAATAAAAAAGGGAAGGTCCCAAGGGAGAAAAAAAACAGACATTGGTTGGTCAGTTGAAGATGGACAGCAGAAAAGAGAACTGTCATTCCCTCACTTCACCTCGTCCACCCAGCCATTGATTGGCCTTTCATAAGCATCAGTCGTGCTTTGTGAAGTCTTCTGACCATCGATGTGATTTAAGACCTCACCGCTTCCTCCCCAATGACTGATTAAAGACATGGACGGGTGGAAGTGGTGCAACAAACTTCAGATAGACGCGCTTCAATCAAGGGTTACGTTTCAATCAGTCTCTCATTTTCATTCACAACATGATGACATTTGTAATGCAGGCGGTGGACAGAATAATGGAAAAAATGTACAAAGATTACAAAGGTGTACACATAGCTGTACATACACACCATGTGGGGTGTTGGGGTCTGTCCCAGCTCTGGAAAGGGCGCCAGTCCATCGCAGGGTGGATAAAAGTATAGGACTCTTCTTCCTTCATTATTGCAGCTATAACAACCTCCATCATTTTAAAGGGTCTTTTGATGCATTTTGGAGTGTGTTTGTGGGTATTTATGCCCATTCGTGGCTGACAGGTGAGGCAGTGATGTTGGACTAGAAAACGTTGGACTAGAAGGTGTTCAAAAGGGTCAATTGTTGGTATAACTGATTAAATACACCTATAGACAATAGGTGTATCTGAAACAACTGAACTTGAGAATTTGAAGGAGTGTCCTCAAACTTTTGGCCTCCTACTGTATTCTAACCCCACAGCTCCTAACTCCTGTCATATTTTAGCTTGTTCTTCTTGAAACATACAATGCAAAACCCCTGCCCCGTACGAGCGAGCCCTTATGTACGGGCGCTACTTCCTCGCCCCGAAATAATGGCCCAACATTCCTGGAGCACAAAGATCCAGGAGGCACGCATGAGGAGGAATTTACAAAAGGAGCCAGACGGTGAGCAAAGAGCGACAGAATTTAATAAAGCTCAACAAGGCAGAAAGGATTGTGCACTCCATGAATGGAGATTCACTTTCTCCTCCTGTCTTTTACAGCTTCTGCCTACTTAAACACTTTACGCCCCAACCTTTTATCCCCGGCTGCCTCCGCTGAGTCAAAGAAAGAGTCAGAGAGACGGTCCGAGGGGGAAGGAGGGTGTGTGGGGGGTGGGTTGGATTGGTTCGGGATTTTATTTGAATGTTGACTGAGGGTGGTCACCATCTGTGCAAACTGTCGGGTTCTCTGACTTTTTTCCTGCGGCTTGTAAAAAGTCAGAGGAAGCCTGTTGATTTTTTGAATCTACGTGGTTTGCTGTAATTCGCAGCCAAAATCGACTTGTACTTATTTTTCGTCCACAATACTTGATGCTTGATTTATCCCCACTGTCTCTGTCTGGTTGGCATCTGTTGCTTTCATTTTCTTGTTGGGCGTCATAAATTGCTTCTCTTTCGAAGGTTGGAAAGCCTACACTTACTAACAACAGTTCAAACACTTAGTACAACCACTAGAACAAAAAACACACAAAGTAAAAATAAATAATATAATGTAAAAAACAACAAGAACAAGAACGAGGCCTGCCAGCGTCGTGTCGTCTAATGGAAGTTTTCCAAGCACAAAAAAAATCTTTTATCATGTCAATAACCACAAACCCCCTCCTACCGTATGAAATAAGTGAAATAAGTTAATCATTTCCCGTCTGTAATACATTTATGAATAGCGCAGTGTCTTCTTAATCGCAGTAGGGATGGCAATTAAAAGCCGGCCCGAGGGAAATAATTGCGATTCTGCCATAAAAATCCGCCGGAGAATGGGGTCCCCGCTGAGGAATTGTAGCGAGAGCTGTAATCTTTCAGTAAAAAACTGACACCGACGCTCGCTCGCATTGTCTCTTTCGAACCGAAATGTGTTTACGACCCCAAACAATAGCACTCTCATCCGCATCCTGAGCAAAGCCATTATTGGACATCAAAATCAGAAATAAGCACTTGCCTACAAAAAGATTCTGACATACAGTTAAAAAAAAACACTACACTTAGAAACTGGCCTAGAATTTGTCATCTTCAGTTTTTCAACCGCTGGTCAAGGTTGCAGTGGGTTTCGTGCCAGACAGAAACACTGGGCGTACGGCAGCAATGCCTGGAAAGAACCAGTCACCCAGATCTAAACCCATGTCTCCAAGTCCCATGTAGCTGTGCAGCACCCATTCTGCCAGCTGTGCCAGCCTGATACAGGTGTTGAACAGCCTTTATTTTATTATTTATTTATTAGGATTTTAATGTCATGTTTTACACTTTGGTTACATTCATGACAGGAACGGTAGTTACTCATTACACAAGATTCATCAGTTCACAAGTGTAACGTCAAACACACTCATGGACAATTTTGTTTCTCCAATTCATCTCACTTGCACGTTTTTGGACTGTGGGAAAAAACCGGAGCTCCCAGAGGAAACCCACACAGAAAGGACCCAGACCGCTCCACCTGGGGATCGAACCCAGGACCTTCTTGCTGTGAGGCAACAGTGCTATCCACTGAGCCAGTGTGTCGCCCGAACAGTGATTCCGCCCGAATCAGTTGACTGGTCAACTGATTTATTGTGGTCAGGGTCACAGTGGGTCTGGTTTTCCCCAGAATCACAGAGGAAAGAACGCCAATCCATTGTAGGACCAATCATACTGTATCTGTATGTTGATGCTTGACTGGTCAATAGCACTGCTTGGGATTCGAACCCTGGATCATGGCAGTAGTGGGCTGGCATAATCGACCACTGCGCCACCAGAGCACCCTTGCTACTTTATTATGTGTCTATATATGAGCAGAAATGCTGTTATGTTATGTTATAAAAATCTTATTAATTGTGAACCCACCAGCAGCTGGATCTAAGTGGATCTTACAAGGCTGAAAGATTTCATTAATGCTTTCCAAGAAATCCATCCACACAGTGAATTAATTAATCATTAATCATTCAATGGGGTGTCCATATACTTTTGGAAACATAGCGTATTAAATCTAGCTCATGTGTTTTTAGGACAGTTGTTAAACTTTGCCTGGAAAGTAAGAAAATGGGAGAATCGAAGAGCAGGACGGATTGAGAGAGATGGATGGACGGACATTTGTGTCCTGCCTCTGTAATAAAACGTCTAGACGCCAATTAACATCAATTTTCCTGAAGAATTCGTGTCATCGGCGTGCAGCGGCTCTCTCCGCACTCCAGGGTCCGTATCAAAGCGACCCGGTATAAATCAATGGCTTCCTCTTCCTCCGTCCCCTTTTCTTTAATTGAACTTTGTTTTCTTTTGTCGAGCCCGTCCATCAGGGGACGCGTCTCGCTGTCCTCACTGTAAAAGCACGGCCGGATCAATCCAGCGCCACGTCCTCACCCTCCTCCTACCCAGCGGAAAACAAATGAAGAGGATTTTGAAGTGCGGCATCATCTGTCTCTCCTCAGCTGCGTACACATGAAGGAAACCTCCAGGGACCCGTACTCGGCGACGACGATGCGTAACGCTTCTCCGTGTGTCCCACGGCCCATGGAAATAAACACTGATTATTTACCAGAGCTTTGATGTCGTGTTCTTAGTGTGAGCCATTCATGCAGCCTCAGATTAAATGTAACATGATTTGATCCTCTTTGGTCACTTTATTCTGTCAACAGGGGTGGCACGGTGGCTGTGTGGGTAGCACTGTCGCCTCCCAGTAAGAAGGTCCTGGGTTCGATTCCCAGGCGGAGCGGTCCGGGTCCTTTCTGTGTGGAGTCTGTGTGGGTTTCCTCCAGGAGCTCCGGTTTCCTCTTACAGTCCAAGGACGTGCAAGTGAGGTGAACTGAAGACATAAAATCATCTTTCTTCTTCCGCTTTGAACACCTTTGCAGATCTAGTTGAATTATGGGATAGATTATCTGACCGATTACTGGATCAAGGCTGCCCATGCAGTAGGTCATCTGGGTACTTTTCACGTACTGTTTAATGAATACTACCTGCTCTTGCGTACTGTTCAGTATGGAAACTATAGTTTGACAAGTTTGCTGTGGACAAACTCCGATGGTCTGCAGTTGGGTTTTGACCTCAACCCCACCAAAAACCAAAGAGCCTGAACTCACAACTACTCTGTTTAAATGGCCACAAGTTCCTCTGAGCACACACTAAATCCCTGCCACGTTTTAGAATAGGCTCACACTCTGGTATAACTGCTATAAAACGGCTTTATTTGCACTTTGTATATATTGATATATAATAGGCTCACACTCTGGTGTCCACCTATTTTTTAGACATTTGAATGCAGCTTGGACAAACGTCCAGTGCCAACATAACATCTGTCTTGTCCGATACATGGTATGGTCCGATCCAACAGACGAGCTACTGTAGCTCAAATTGCTGAAGAAGTTAATGCTGGTTCTGATAGAAAGGTGTCAGAATACACAGAGCATCACAGTTACAGGGCTGTTTTGGTAGCAAAAGGGGGACCAACACAATATTAGGAAGGTGGTCATAATGTTATGCCTTATCGGTGTATATAACTGCTATAAAACGGCTTTATTTGCACTTTGTATATATGTATATATAAGAGGCTCACACTCTGGTGTCCACCTATTTTTTTGGAAATAATAATGCAGCTTGGACAAACCTCCAGTGCCAACATAACATCTGTCTAGTCATTTTACTTACTGAAATATTACATGATTTTGAGCAAATTTCTTTTGAAAACGTGTTTATAGTATACAGTAGTATAAATTAAATTATAAATACCCCTAATATCGTATCCACCTAAGTTCAACAGTGAAGTATTTCTACTTTATTTCTGGACAGTGAAGTCACTGGTTCTTACAAAACATTAAAGCCTCGTGCCACAGTGGTGACTAATTCCTGTGGTTGTAAGTATAAGAATGTAAATTGAAGCCCCAGAAGGGTCTCATTTACTCAAAAAGCTGAGGAGCAACCGGAACATTCCAGATCCTGTTCAGACCTTGTTTTCCGCTCTCAGCTCGAGGGAAGCACGCTCAGGTACTTTATACCTCATAATGCCTGGTCCTGAATGCCCACTTTGGGAGACAGTAACTGCACTGAGAAGGAAGGAGAAAAAGGGACGAGGGCAGAGGTGTCCTGATAAGACGAGCGGCTATGAAAGTGTAGAAGCATGAGAAAGCAGATGGCCGAGCTGGCTGACTCTCTCTTTTGTACCTGTTGCGGACTGTAATGGAGATGTGTTCTTTACAACACTTGGTTTGTCTTTGTTACAGCTGGCAAAAAGGAGTCCAGGAAGCCATAGACGTCACACAATGGGGATTTAAATTTGGCAGATTTGGTTGGATGACTGAGAAAGAAGGTTTGACCATGTAAATTGTGAGTACCAATAATTTAGCATTGTTGTATTCTAAATAAAATGACAAATAATAATAATAATAATAGTAATATATGCAGAAAAACAATTAAAGAAGATTCTTAGGAACAAATTGCAAATAAAGCAGTTTTTTAGCATACAATAAAATAGATATTATATTATATTATATTATATTATATTATATTATATTAATTATATTATTTTATATTATATTATATTATATTATATTATATTACATAATATTATATAGGGCCAAATTGTGATGGCTAGACGACTGGGTCAGAGCATCTCCAAAACTGCAGCTCTTGTGGGGTATTCCCAGTCTGCAGCCAAGGCTCATTGATGCACGTGGGGAGCGAAGGCTGGCCCGCGTGGTCCGATCCAACAGACGAGCTACTGTAGCTCCAACTGCTGGAGAAGTTAATGCTGGTTCTGATAGAAAGGTGTTGAAATATACAGTGCATCACAGTTACAGGGCTGTTTTGGCAGCAAAATGGGGACCAACACAATATTAGGAAGGTGGTCATATTTTTATGTCTAATCGGTGTATATAACTGCTACAAAACGACTTTGTTTGCACTTTGTATATATACATATAAATATGTATATACTGTATATCATACCTGTCAAGTTTTGGATTTAAAAATAAGGGAAATTTTCCGCCGCGCGCTTCGAGCCGTCCCACCAGCCCAACTGAGGTTCAGTATCCCTTACATTTTAAGACAGGTTTACAAGAAATCTAAAATAACCACCTGTGAACTACTTACAAACTACAATTAGATGATCAGAATCTGATAGGCCTACCTTTGTTGACACTGAAATGCTGTGGACATTCCTACATACAGTGTATCACAAAAGTGAGTACACCCCTCACATTTCTGCAGATATTTAAGTATATCTTTTCATGGGACAACACTGACAAAATGACACTTTGACACAATGAAAAGTAGTCTGTGTGCAGCTTATATAACAGTGTAAATTTATTCTTCCCTCAAAATAACTCAATATACAGCCATTAATGTCTAAACCACCGGCAACAAAAGTGAGTACACCCCTAAGAGACTACACCCCTAAATGTCCAAATTGAGCACTGCTTGTCATTTTCCCTCCAAAATGTCATGTGACTCGTTAGTGTTACTAGGTCTCAGGTGTGCATAGGGAGCAGGTGTGTTTAATTTAGTAGTACAGCTCTCACACTCTCTCATACTGGTCACTGAAAGTTCCAACATGGCACCTCATGGCAAAGAACTCTCTGAGGATCTTAAAAGACGAATTGTTGCGCTACATGAAGATGGCCAAGGCTACAAGAAGATTGCCAACACCCTGAAACTGAGCTGCAGCACAGTGGCCAAGATCATCCAGCGTTTTAAAAGAGCAGGGTCCACTCAGAACAGACCTCGCGTCGGTCGTCCAAAGAAGCTGAGTGCACGTGCTCAGCATCACATCCAACTGCTGTCTTTGAAAGATAGGCGCAGGAGTGCTGTCAGCATTGCTGCAGAGATTGAAAAGGTGGGGGGTCAGCCTGTCAGTGCTCAGACCATACGCCGCACACTACATCAAATTGGTCTGCATGGCCGTCACCCCAGAAGGAAGCCTCTTCTGAAGTCTCTACACAAGAAAGCCCGCAAACAGTTTGCTGAAGACATGTCAACAAAGGACATGGATTACTGGAACCATGTCCTATGGTCTGATGAGACCAAGATTAATTTGTTTGGTTCAGATGGTCTCGAGCATGTGTGGCGGCAATCAGGTGAGGAGTACAAAGATAAGTGTGTCATGCCTACAGTCAAGCATGGTGGTGGGAATGCCATGGTCTGGGGCTGCATGAGTGCAGCAGGTGTTGGGGAGTTACATTTCATTGAGGGACACATGAACTCCAATATGTACTGTGAAATACTGAAGCAGAGCATGATCCCCTCCCTCCGGAAACTGGGTCGCAGGGCAGTGTTCCAGCATGATAATGACCCCAAACACACCTCTAAGACGACCACTGCTTTATTGAAGAGGCTGAGGGTAAAGGTGATGGACTGGCCAAGCATGTCTCCAGACCTAAACCCAATAGAACATCTTTGGGGCATCCTCAAGCGGAAGGTGGAGGAGCGCAAAGTCTCGAATATCCGCCAGCTCCGTGATGTCGTCATGGAGGAGTGGAAAAGCATTCCAGTGGCAACCTGTGAAGCTCTGGTAAACTCCATGCCCAGGAGAGTTAAGGCAGTTCTGGGAAATAATGGTGGCCACACAAAATATTGACACTTCAGGAACTTTCACTAAGGGGTGTACTCACTTTTGTTGCCGGTGGTTTAGACATTAATGGCTGTATATTGAGTTATTTTGAGGGAAGAATAAATTTACACTGTTATATAAGCTGCACACAGACTACTTTTCATTGTGTCAAAGTTTCATTTTGTCAGTGTTGTCCCATGAAAAGATATACTTAAATATCTGCAGAAATGTGAGGGGTGTACTCACTTTTGTGATACACTGTATGTAATTCTTATAATACAGCCTAAATGAAAACACAAAAGGGAATTGAAGCACATTTATTTATTTTACATATTTTCAGCATATATACACATTGCTTGTCTTAAAGTGAAACACATTTTATTTTCTTCTCCTCTTTAGAAAGGTAAATTCGATGTCCCATTTCTCTAGATATTTACATGCAGTCTTTACTTTTTTGGCAGGAATGCCCTCTCTCTCCTTGCATCCATCCATCTCTCCCTGTTCCAGGTTTGTTCCCACTGTCCGCACTAACCTCGCGAGAACTGCCACTTGCAGCAGCCTGGGTGGCAGTTCTCGCGAGGTTAGTGACATTTCAGTTTGGAGAGGCACAAGAATGTTTTTTAAAATTATAATATAATACGGGAAATTTACGGGAAAATACTAATACGGGAGGACGGCGGGAAAGAGGGGTAAAATACGGTAGTTTCCCGGCCAAAACGGGAGACTTGACAGGTATGATATATATATATATAATTTGGGTAAAATATGAAGTGATGCAGTGATGCATGCTATAAACATATATATAAATAGGTCAAATCTGTTAGTCATTTATACACTTGGGGAACGTGTAAATATAAATATAAATAGTTAACTCTCTAAAAAAAAAAAAAAAAAACAGTTTCCACTGTTGTCCACAACTGGAGCTGCAATGAACCATTGTGAACCAGTAAGCAGGCTGGTTTACAAAAGGAAACCAGTTCAATGAGTGTGTGTCTCATAAAACAAGAAAAACCTCTTATTTTTGTCTCATCTGACCTGAGAATTACTGAGAAAAACAGTTCTTGTAACGTCTAGAGCACACAAGTAGCTTCTCTTGTGATTTTATAATGTTTGTAATGGAGAAATAAAACGTAGTGATGAATGACTACATTTCCCATGAAGCACTGCGCTCATCAATGAGTATTCGGAACACCTGCACTCGGTGCTATATTGGTGTGAGTTCACATGAACACAGCTCAGTCTTTAATTCTCATGGACTGAGCCGGTATGCTGTATGGTATGATTTGAGAATAAAACATAAAAGAAAAGAGAAAATAAAACTAAATAATATTTCAGTTCAAAACTAAAAGAATTACAAAGTAATTTAGAACGTGAGCGGTGTTGCTGAGGAAATTCGGGTGTGTGTTCAAGTTCACTTAGATTTTAGACTGGGAAACTAAGATTTGATTCATTAACTAAACCGTTTACTATCAGTGCTGTCGGGTTTTACTGAAGCCTGATCGTTTATCTAGTATTAGAAGAACGTTATTTCAGTATATTGAATCTAAGTGCTTTGTATTTTTAGTATTTGGTGTAATTGTAATGTTTAATGTACAGAAGCTCAAGATCCTTCAGTAGGTTAAATGAAGTTTGTGTTGTGGATAGGAGCCAAACAAGATACTTTTTCGTCCAGGGTTCGAATCCAGCTCAGGATGATTGACACATGCACTCAGGTTTTAAGTTATAAGTATTTTATTTTGTCTGCTCTTTGGGCTCAAACCTCAAGGTGGTCAGTAATATTAATAGGAAAACGGAAAACTATTATTCTAATTATTCACCTCATTCAAAAGGTGAATAAAATGCAGCCAAATGTTGTAGTACAATTTCTGTTTCTCTAACCATCTTGTTTACTGTGCATGGAATGAAAATAAAAAACCTCCTGTGTGCTCTTTCTGGCTATTTAGATATCTTTTAAACTTTATATTTTAAAAATCTTTTTTATTTTACTACTTTAACCCTCCTTTAATAAAGTATGTTTGTTACTTTATTATATATTTTTCTGTGGTGCAAAGCTTATTTTCAGGTCAAAAAATCACCAACATAAAAATAACCCACAAAGCTTTTTAAGTGTCTATCGTCTCATGATGACCACTGAGATTCATCCTGAGACAATGAGAAATTCCACTTACCAAAGGGGGGAGTGTAAACAAACAAGCTGCTTCAATAAAAATCAAATAACCCTAGCATACAATCAATAAATAAATCTCATGATGAAATACATTACATGATTTTTATTACAGTGCAGATCTCATTTAGTACAATAGGGACGGCAAAGTGCAGATTATATTTCTTAAAACAAAAAAATACGGTATATGAAACAAGCAAATAAATGCATAATAAACATTATATTTCCCACTTAGGATTTTCTTCACCTTAAACAGTCACAGTTTTTAAGCTTTTTTCAGTGTGATGGTGTTGGTGTTTAGTTACAGGGTTTTTTAATATTACAATGTATTGTTTATGATAGATTTAGAAATTTTTTCTCAGCAAATGTTGTAAACAGCCAACAAAGCAACAGAAATGCTGATATATGCACTATGTTTTGTGCTGTTATGCATATTGTGTTGCTATTCGGTCGTTTGGAAGGAGGTTGTTTACAAGTTTACAGGATCTATAGTTTGAATATCACTTTATTCTTAGATCAGATCTGAGAAGTTTCTTTTGAAATAAAGAAGTCTGAATTTATGCTTGCATGGCTCCACCTGATTTTAGTTAAGCCACATGTATACTTTAAGTAACGTCAGCTGTTTTGATGTGGCTCGTATATGAAGACACTTTGAGAACCAGTGGCGTGTCAAAACATTTCTGCCTGATGCAGCCGTCAGAGCCTCTGAGAGCTGACATGGTTTCTAACAGAGGAATTAAATTTGCATAATTACAGTCATTATGATATGAATTACATGTAGTATTTGTTATAGGACTGTCGATCAATACGTTTTTAAATAAATAATTATCTGCTATGCTTAATTTGTTAGTTTGAGACCCAGCTGTATTTTTATTTATTGAATTTTATTATTTATTTATTTTTTATTATTTTTTTTATTATTTTTTATTATTTTTTTTTACTATTTATTTATTTTATTATTTATTTATTTTTATTAATTTTTATTTATTTATTTTTTATTATTATTTTTTATTATTTTTTTATTTTTTATTATTTATTTCTAAGGATAAGAACTTATTTTATTTTCATTGTTGGCACCAGTAACAGAATGTATTATGACAAATTCACATGACATTTTTATATTTATATTATTATTTATATTATCTTTTTTAAATGTCAGTCTTTGCCCTTCAGTGATTTCTGCAACTGCTATTTTTTTCATAATGACACGCAAATAAATCATTAAAATAACCACATGTACACTTTATGGCCAAAAGTATGTGGACACCTGACATCTGAACATGGTTTTTTTTGGGGCATCAAATACCAAAACCGTAGGCATTAATAAAAAGCCACCTCACTGCCTGTTTATGACTATTGTGGACTACGTCTGTGGGACATTTGTGAGGACAGTCTTGCTATTGACGTCTTAAAGTTCTTGAGTGTGGTTAAGGCCCTCGCTCTGTTCACACCAAACTCATCAAAACTATATTTATGGACTTTACTATGGACAGTAACGGTCCTTCCCAAATCTGTTGCTATGATTTATTATTTTATATAATTGATAGTTAAAATGGGTGTGGCGGCTAAAACACCTGAACTCAATTAGAACTGGTGTCTACATACTTTTAGCTATACAGTGTGTGCGCCTCAGGTTAATTCCTACTTGGCGTCCTGCACAGCAGAGCGAATCTCGTCACATTATAGCCACTTTTCTCCAGGCCTGCAGCACAGATAAGCGCTTACACACACACTCACAATGTGTGTTTGTGTAAAAGTCCAGGATGTGATATAGCGGTGGGATCCGGACCTTGTTAAAATACCCTTTCACGTCACCCCATAGAGCCTCTCAAAGCCGTGGCGTGGTGCCCGGGTTACCATGGAACCAAGGAATAAAGAGGACACATTAATCAAGGGATTTTCTGCACGGTGTGTGTTCGGATGATTTTTTTTTCTTTATTCAGAAAAAAAGTTAATTCAGACTTAAATTTTATTCATGACCTTTAAGTGCTGTGAGAAAGTAATTGCTCCCTTTCTCATGGCTTACTTAAATTTTTCTAAGCATGATTTAACACAAACAGAACCCAAAAAGCCACAACACATTTGTTTTATTGTAGAAAACGTTAAACACCAAAGATATTCCATAACCACTTCATTCTAATCACGGTCCCGGTGGCTTCTATACCGATCCATTACAGGGCATCACACCCTCATTCCTTCAGACTCCTTCACACCTAGAGGAATCTCCTGTGGACTTCTGACTTTTGAATGTTTTTGGGAATTGGGAGGAAATCAAAGTACCTGTAAAATAACCCGTAAATGTCCTGTGGCATCATGTACATTTAAAAGAAAGAGATAAATGGTGAAGATCTTCCTTTAAGCACCTTGTACATTACAGAGTGGCTGCTCTGTATCTTATAAAGAAGGGACACAGATGAGTCAACCGTGTTTATTGGATTTTGCCCTGTGAGCAAACTAATAACACACTGTTACCCCTCTTCAATCAGATCAGATGCTTCGGGCGTCTAATTTATCATAAAATCCTTCATCTCATCCTTCTGCATATAAAGCTTAGTCTAATTAACAGTATAATAGATGGATGCATGCATAATTTATATGTATTCGTCTAATTCTCATCAGAATTTGGGGCATTCAGCATTCAGGGCTCTTAACGTGCGCTATATGGACAAAAGTATTAGGACACGGTCTAATTTTTGAATATGTCATTTAACATAGTGACTATAATAAAACATTAAATTAAATATTAAGTTGAAAGATGTTGTGTGTACACTGACTGAGTAAGTGTCTGTTTTTGGCTCGGTTTTATTCGGCTCTTAGGTAAACACACACCCCACTGAGCTGCTTTAACATGGAATTGGCAGAATCACTCAGCTCCGTTCAGAGCTGCAGAGGCGAGCGTGCATCCTCCTCGCCCCTACCGTCGACCCCCCCCCCCCCTTCCCGCCCGTTTTTAGCTTAATTAATCAAAAATGATTTCTTTTCTCATTAGATATGCGAGTGGTTCGGTGGCAATCTGCCGGATCGATGTTTTACAGATGTTCGGCCGCTCTTTTGTTTTTCGACACGGCGCTGATTTTTATTAGGTATGGATTAAAGGGAGGGAGTCGGGGGAATCTGGTCTGCAAACGTGCACAAACACCCGAGCTTTGATTTCTACTGTGTATGAAGAGAAGCAGATACGGGCAGATGTAGCATGATGGTTACACAGAGCATCAAAAGTATGTGGACATCTGACTATGAGAACAACAAGGACATCCTGTTCCAAGGCCAAGCTAAGTAATCTGGAGTCTGTGCTTATAACAACCATCCTCTTGGAAAGGCTTTTTATGTCATTTTAAAGTGTGTCTGTGGGAATTTGTGCCCATTAAGTCAAAACAGCCTTTATGGGGTCGGGCAAACATCGGATAAGAAAGAAAGCCTGGCTCACAATCAGCGTTCCAATTTAATAAGGAGTTAAGCAGGGACTGTTTATCTGAAGAAAAAATAACAGCTACTTGGTGGTAGTAGGACTTGAGCCAGCAACCTTATGATTACTAGTCCTGTACCTTAACTAGTAAACTAACACTGCTCACTAACCATATTACTAACATCCCAAAAGTGATCAGTAGGGCCGCTCAGGTGGCATTGTATTGAGTCTCAGCTCTGCCTGCCACATGATTGGCCTGTTGTTCAGATAGGGGTGGGATATTATAGCCGGGTAGGGTCTCTCTCATAACTAATGCAATTACAACCTCTCTCCGTACACAGTGCTGATCCGCATTTCACTCGTCAAAGTGTAGGTGATAAGATGCATACGGCTGCTGCCCACGTGTTGGAGGGGGCGTGGGTTAGCTTCGTTCTCCTCAATCAGAGTGGGGATCGGCATTGGTGGAGAGGAAGCGTGATGCAATTGAGCAATTGGACGTGCTAAAAAGGGAGAAAATGCATAAATAAAAAATATAAAATAAAATGCTCATTAGGGCGACGATCAGGACTCTGCACAGGTTACAATAATAAAGATTAGTGTCCATCATTTTTGGCATATACTGTATGTTATTATACAAATATAAAAACTGAAATGTATATAAAAATGTGTGTAATATTCGCACACCACTGTGTGTTGTCATTGGCCGGGTGCAGAACGGCGCATGTGCTCTGGGAAACACATTTTAACAGTGTTGCTGCTCCTCCACAAAGTTCCTGTTGCTTGTAAACAAATGTAATTTTGTATTTCCTGGAGTCTAGACACAACAGCGACAGCCTGGCACTGCCAGCAAAGAGAGCACTTGTGGCTGGCAGGGAGGGGCTGGCATCGCGCCGTGCCAAACAGTGCCCCCATGTGTATCTGATTGTGTGGATATGTGTGAGGCAGAGAGAAACTGTACAAACGCTGGCGTGTCTCAGATGTCTGAGTTTTTATTTCATTATTTATTTATTTATTTATGAGAATCTGAAGGATTTGATTAGAAACTTTTCACACCTCTTGTCACGCTAGGTTTGAGTCCCAAGCAAAACATTTTATTTAGCTTACAAACACAACCAATCTGTTAATCATTAACACCAGTGTTAGAAATGTGTGCATCACCAGTTTTCACTTATCTTTGTGAGGTCTATCAGTGGGGTTCAGACTGTCCACAGACAAAACAAACAAAACATCAAATCAAATCGCACAGGAGCTTAAATATAAAGCAAATCATAACATCGACTCTATTTAATACCTTTGGCACGTGTTGGGTTAATGGTCACACATCTGTGACAAGCATCTGGCTGTATTTACAGGGCACAAATTCCCACAGACGTACTTCAGTGTCCTGGGAGAAGCCTTCACAGAAGAGTGTCTTTTGTTATAGCTGCAAAGACCACACAGGTTATAATGTCCAAATACTTTTGGCCAGATAATGTATAAAGTATTGTGTTCACAATGTCAGGAAGCATGATGTGTGTGAATGTGAAGTGCAAGTGTATTAAATAACAAAAATAAAAGTGATTGAATGCCTGTTTCTGCCCACTGTATGTTGTTTGTGTTTGTGTGGATGTCTTGATAAAATTGGTGTGTGTGTGTGTGTGTGTGTGTGTGTGTGTGTGCGTCTACCAGGTCGTTCCGCTCAACTACGCAGGAAGAAGGGGATGAAACAGAGGCGCTGAGGAAACTGGAGAGAAATGATTATTGATTTAATCACATAATCAGAAGCCAACACTTCAGGCCCAGATAGCAAATCCATAATAGCCTCACCACATAAGCGGCCTCACAAATTTACCTTCGGAGCCCGGCGCGTGCACGCACTGCAAACACGCCGGGGCCGAGGGGTCACCTTCAGCGGCCAACAAAATATTGACATTCCCCATGCTTAAATATGGTTTTGAGTTAAGCATTATCAATCATCGATAAGGGCCGGCTGTCTGCAGAGTAACACGCTGTTGACGGGGGGATTATAGAAACGCTTTTATTCATACGATCCGGGAGCAGCTACTGAACACAAGACAAGTGCATAAAATCAATCAATTAGGTGTAAATGTGGTCAATAATGACACACATCAAAGCAAAATACACCAGTTGTATTTATTTATTTTATTATGATTTTAACCTCATGTTTTACACTTTGGTTACATTCATGACAGGAATGGTAGTTACAGTCATGGATAATTTAGTATCTCCAGTTCACCTCACTTGTACGTATTTGTACTGGGGGAGGAGACTGGAGCTGGCACGGGGAGAACATGCAAACTCCACACAGAAAGGACCCGCACTGCTCCACCTGGGAATCAGACTCGAGACCTTCTTGCTGTGAGGCAACAGTGCTACCCACTGAGCCACCCCCGGTCTTCTTTACCAGTCATTACACAACCAAATGTACAAATGTATGTGAGCGTCACACACATTGCTAAGAGGTGAATAAAATAAATAATATAATATTATTTATCTAGCTTTTAGCATAGCTATTGAAGGCACACATGTCGGTGCGCTCTCAGCGCTGGTCCTAAGCCTGAAAAGAAATAGGAGGGATGCGTCCAAAAGGGCATCATGCGTAAACACAGTATACATATCATATACATATATCATTCTGCCAAATTGGTGCCATTTCCGTCCCCTATTATTACTGTTTTATGTCTTTATTTGATTATTTAATTTAATTGTACAGCGCCTTGGATGACACTCGATGTAATAAACTTGACTTGACTTAGGAAAGAACCTCGTGCACAAAACACGGGATGTAAACATGGTTGATCTAGTTTGACTCCACTGTACAGCGCAGAGCCCTAATCTGAACCACACTGAACAGCTTTGGGATGAATCAGAAGGTCCACTGCAAGCCAGGCCTTCGTCCTCCTCAGGCAATAGCAGACCCCCCAAAAAACGCTCCCAGATTTAAATTAAAAAGCCATTACAGGAAAGTCAGTTTTGTTTTAGGTGCAAATTCATGAGTTTGGGGGGCGGCACAGTGGCTCGGTGGGTAGCACTGTCGCCTCACAGCATGAAGGTCCTGGGTTTGATTCCCGGGTGGGGAGCTTGAACTGATGAATCTTGTGTAAGCAGTAACTACCTGATTATAAAATCCTAATAAATAAATAAATAAAAAAATTCATATAATGATGATGATGATGATGATTAATAATAATAATAATAATAATAATACAGTAATAATAAAATAATAATAATAATAATAATCAATAATGGGGGGGGTTCCTTGTCTTATATTTAATTAAATTCATGTGAAAACACCCCCCCCCCACACACACACACACACACACACTAAAATAATCACTATTGTCTTTGCATGATTTTTTTAATTTTTTTTATTTGCATACATAAAATGCATCATTCTTGGCTTCATGTCAGAAGTTGGGTTGCCAGGTGTTCAGGCAATATTATGGCCCTGTCTGAACCCCCCCCCCCTCATTATTCTTCACATCACACAAGTGCACTTGGCACAAACATGAACGCAAAACCCATTAACAGATTATATTGTGAAATCAGGTCTGTGAGTTTAGTGTGGCCCTAATCATGTGTAAATATGATGAACAAAGGAATTCTGTTCTATTCTGTCTGGATGGGTTTCCTCCGGGTAGTCAGGTTTTCTTCCGCCTGATGAAAACCCTGTAATATATTGGTACCCTGTTCACTGTATGTTTCCGTGGGCGTCTGAGTCGTTACGACCCACTGGTCAGGTTGCTGGTTGGCCTGGTTTTGTTGGTGGTGAATCTGAACTCCCTCCTAAGCTCTCGTGCCACCATTAACTTAGATCATCATCAAAGTGGCATGTATAAAGAATCGCTCACTTTAAACATGCATCGATTTCAGAAACCCGGAGCAGATAGATTCTCCGCGCCGTCATCTGTCTGTTTCCGTCTGCGTCGCCCTGAGCTATGAAGGCGTAATTGTTTACCAAAGGGTTGCGGCTCATTGGCTCCTGGAGATTGTCTCCTAATTAGCAGCGAGTTGTCTGAACACGCTAGAGCACTGTCCACTCCACTTTCATCTAATCTCCAGTCTTTCAAACGAAATAATGAGATCATTTACACCTCATTAACGTGGCTGCGTAATGTCCGTGCATTCATCATAATGATTGCTTATCATTTCACTGTGTAATATTATCTCCTCTAATGAAACCCGCTGCCAAGAGAGCCTTAATTGGCGCTGCAAGATCGCCATGCCAGCTTGTTGTAACATGTGTGAGGTGCTAATTTGCATGGCACGAAAGGGGGACGTGACTTTTTTACGGGAACAAATGCTAACATGTACTTGTTTAAAATCTAAACACTTGACCCCGAGCTTTTTGGACGTCCTGTTCTAATCCCATGGTCATTAATATACAGTTGGCCCACATTTACTCTTTTGGGCAGGATTTCTACAAAATTTGGGAGTGTGTCTGTGGAAATTTGGGCCCGGTCAGTTAAAAGACCATTTGTGAGGATGCTAAACAAAAAAACGAACTCCCAAAAGTGCTCAGTGGGGTGAGAATCAGGGCGGGGTTCGTTTGTCCAGATGATAATCCAAAAACCACCACCAGAAAACAGGCTTGCCATGAGCTAGAAACTGCTGGGTCTGTCCAAAATGACTAGAATCCTCTCTATTTAGGCAGCTGCCCAGGTACGCGGTAGGCAGAAAGGCAGCTCACTAGGTTTTTAGACAGACCCTCTGTCCACAGTCAAGCAAGCTTTACTTTGCCTTAATCTTAGAGGCTGGCAATTTTGGAGCAGGTGCTTTACTCTTGCACATCAGCTTTTAAGTTCATGCTGATGTAAAACTTGCTTGACTGTGGACAGTGTTCCAGCTGTTTCTAATTAGCAGACCTAATTAGAAAAAACTTTTTTTTTTGACCTTGCCAAAGAGACCTCTGTTCCATGTACTTTGTAATGAGTGCAGTCAAATTAACCCTATTTATATGGTCACAACAAAGTTACCTGAACCTGTAAGCCTGTTTTTAACCCAACATAATAAAAAAAAAACATAAGTCGAGTCAAATGTATTTGTTTAGCGCTTTTTACAATAGACATTGTCTCAAAGCAACTTTACAAAATTCAGGACCAACAGACCAAAAAACCCTGTTGAGCAAGCCGAGGGTGACGGTGGCAAGAAAAAACTCCTTGAGAGGAACCAGACTCGTCAGGGACCTCCGTCCTCCTTCGGTGGTCTGGAGATTAATTTGAATGAATAGGATTTACACTAAATTAAATTCAACTGAAAGTTAAAACTAGCAAAATAAAATAAAAATAAACAGTTCATATATGAATATAACTTCATTATTTACTCCAGTCTGTAATAAAGTCAGTAGTGAGTTCTGGACATTTTGGTCATTAGAAATGTTCCAGTCTTTCAGCTAGAGTAAAAATGCCACGTGTCCCTCTCGAGCGTATGTAAACTTTTGACTCCACATGTAGCAGTATGAACAGTTCCGTATTTAGTATTTAAAATAGCTTGAAACGTTCACTTTCTTTCTCGAATTACTTGCTCACTTTCCCAGGCAGGCGATCCAACGTTCTCCACCCTGCGTAAGCTAATGGCTAATATGTATGTATGTGGATTCGATTAGCCGTCGGACATGGCTTCCGGACTGATCCGGGCTTTGCGCCCCCAGTGCGAAGCGTGACGGAGAGACGTTCGTCCCATATTTCCGTCCGCTTTATGATGTACCAGGAGTGCATGAACACTCATATCCTTCTGCCCAGCGTCGGGTCCTTAATATGGGATCAAATCATCGTCGTTAGCTAGGCTAGCCGGAGTAGCCATGCATGCTCGATGGGGGCAAAGCAGGCATCGGCGTCTGATTTGGAAAGGCTTAAGAACGGATTTCTTTCACCCGTCTTCCTTCGACGGAGGACCTGGACGCTAATTGCGGCCACGTGCGCCGCGTGGAGAGCGGAGCGGGCCGAGTAGCTTCGCTAAATTAAAACCTAGCTTTGCGTGTCGGCGGCTGATTTTTTTCCGCAGTGTTAATAAATAAAATGCTCTTCTCTGATCATCCAACTTGAGAAACTCTGCATACTTAGTCCCTCAACCAAACCCTCCTCCTCTCTATCCTTCACCCTAGAACATCGACATTATGTGCAGGACCTTAAAGTATTCACCCCCCAATCCCTGTTCACACATATAATCTGGGATTTGTATTCATTTGTCTATAGGAACTTTATTTTTACAGCACAGTCCCAAATAAATAAATAAATACAAGAGAATAATTAAATAAATTAATACAAGAAAATAATTAAATAAATAAATACAAGAGAATAATTAATTAAATAAATACATACATACAAGAGAATAATTAAATAAACAAATACATAAATACAAGAAAATAATTAAATAAATAAATACATAAATACAAGAAAATAATTAAATAAATAAATAAATACAAGAGAATAATTAAATAAATAACAAAATACAAGAGAATAATTAAATAAATAAATACATAAATACAAGAGAATAATTAAATAAACAAATAAATAAATAAATACAAGAGAATAAATAAATAAATACAAGAAAATAATTAAATAAATAAATACATTCATACAAGAGAATAATTAAGTAAATAAATACAAGATAATAAATAAATAAATACATAAATACAAGGTGATAATTAAATAAAAAATAAATTCAAAAGAATAATTAAATAAATACATACAAGAAAATAATTTAATGAATAAATAAAAGAGAATAATAAATAAATAAACATGAGAATAATTAAATAAATACGTACAAGAGAATAATTAAATAAATAAATACAAGACATGAAATAAATAAATAATATATTTTTTAAATTTTTTACAATAATTTATTTATTTATATGACAGTTTACTCATAAGTTTTGGTCAGGGGGGGTCAAGCAGATTTTTTATCTCTATGTACTGTTCACCATTAATTTTCTAATCAACCCTGACCAGACTGCTAGTCCCTTATGCTAAAAAAAACTCTGTATACTATGATGCTATGAAAGTTTTGGGCTCAAGGGTCACAATGGGTTTTAAATTTTGACAGACAGGCCGGGTCGATAGCAGATGAGGGGATGAATTAATAAAAACTCATGTAAAACTCATTACCTAAGAAGTAAAGATTACCTGCGTTCATTATTCAGTTTCAGTGGGAACAGTGATGTTGATCACTTTTTTTTTTACCAGGGTATCAAATTGGTATTTTGCTCACGATGCCCTAGATCAAAAATGTAACACGTAAAATAATGTATATTTTTTACAATCCTGCTTCATCCTGTTTGTTTAAAAAAACCAAAGCATTGAAACAATGAAATGAAAAATGAATCGCACCGAAGCCCAGACTCTCTGGGGGAGTGCACTCTGCCATAGCTGATATGATTGGCGCTCCCGGGCGGCTGGTATATTAAATGTGGATTTGTAGCTGTTCTCCCTGTAGATGTGACCCGCTGATATGCAGGTCTGCCAGGACTGTAAGATGATAACTGGCCTGTCGATTTGTTCCATCATATGCTAACCGTGATCGCCTGAGGCCACGCCGCTCTGCCTGTGTACGAGCGCCTCACCGGAGGAAAGCTAAGCTAATAATCGGCTTTGGCCTCGGCCCTGTCACCTTGATGTGTGTATGTGTGTAAGAGGGGGGTTACTGGATCACACACACACACACACACTCGTACTGCATTAAATCAGAAATGTATGCAAGCTATGACCCACTCTACCCACCTCATGATCCCACAGTGTCAAAGGTACATGTCAACAAAATCGTTAAACAGCATTTTCTACTCAACACGTGTGATCAAGCCGTCACTCCCCTGTCACGGCTCACATTCAAGCAGATAATCCATAAATCACACAGAGTTTGATGATAACCAAACCGAACCCATTGTGAAATATGATTTTATTATATTCATTTATGTTAATCGTTTTCACACCTTTCATGTAGCTACTTTGTGATTCAATATAATGAACCATTATTTTACAAGCCCAGCACTCATAGCACTCACACCTAGATGATGAGCAGACAAAGACTTTTATTGCTTTTATTAAAACCAAAGCAGAATCTTAACTTTTATTGGTCAATATCAAAGCAAAACTAAGACTTTGAATAGATTTTTAATATTCAAGACCAAGACAAAACCAAGACTTTTAATGGTTCAAACCAAAGCAAGAACAAGAGTTTTATTGGTTGAGACCAAATATTAAGTCACGAAGACTTTTAATGCTACAGACCAAAGTTTTAAATGCTCAAGACCAAAGCAGGACCAAGAGTTTTAATGGTTCAAACCAAAGCAAGAACAACATTTTTATTGGTTGAGACCAAAACAAGACCACAACTTTTAATAGTTGAAACCAGAACACAAAGACCAGCCAACCGGTGGCAATGCCGAGTTTTGAACAAAGGAGTTCAGAATCTTTTAATTGTCAAGGCCAAGGCAAGGCCAAAGTTTAAGACAATTAATGTTTTAGACTAAGGCTTTAATAGGTAAGACCAAGGCAAATCATGAGTTTAAATAGAACCAAGATTTTTAATTAATACTAAAGATAAGAGCAATACATTCACAGATTTGAACCCAAGCAGACTCCGTATAGATGAGACTAAAGTTGGACCAAGACTTCTAATGTCAAGACCAAAACAAGACCAGAACTTTTAATGGTCCAAACTAGAGTAAGGATTTTTTTATTGGTTAGGACCAAAACAAGAGCAAGACATTTAAAAGTTGACACCAAAGCCAGATGAAGACCATTATCTCTTGGTCCTGAACATAGTAGTAAAGACTCATGAGACCAAACCAAGACCAATGCAAGATGGTAACTTTTAATGATCAAAACTAAAACAAACAAAATGCATTAAATAATCAAGACCAAATCAAGATTAATATGATTATGTAATAATCAGTTTAATCATTGTTGTGATGTCATGTGATCATCACTGAGACTGCAATTGCTGATTAAATCCCAGCCCTTTTGACCCAGGAAGGACCGTCACTTGATCAAGATGTGGTAAGCAGTGGATTTGGAGGAAGTGTCTACTTTCACATGATCGTTTTAGAAACTTTGGGTTTCTTTATGAATATTTTCAATCTGCAAACAGGATGTTCTCTTTTTTATTTTACTTGAAAGTGGCATTTTGGGAAGTGAGACGGGTTTGTCATGTGCTTATAATTAATACAGTTTGTAAATGCTCACAAACAGAGATCGCATTTACTGGCACATATTGTTCACTGCTGCTGCTGGTGTTGGATGTTGGTTGTATACTATAGGGCTAAATGTATGACTTTACAAATGCACCATTTGGCTGACTGAACAGGTATTAATTCCCACAGACAGAGTATAGCCACATGGGGGCCCAACCTTTGACCACAACTTACAACCCAACTCCATAGGTCAGTAGTGTCATTGCGAAAAAAAACCCAAAACGTAATTATGTAATTGTGTGGTCACGTCATAGCCCGTTTTGATATCCCGTTTCTGTTATTTTGTCCAGCCCCTGTCAATTTCCTTGCATGGTATTTCTCTTTTCATCACGCTGCTCACACTTATGGTCCTATTAGCAGTATGAGCCATAATGTCACCCTAAATCCGATCCCATGCCCCGGGCCTTGGTAAAAAACAAAAGCGACCAACAGCAAATGGGAAAAGGAGAGTGCTAATTCGGCTATGCATCTGCGAGAGAGCTGAAACAAAGCTTTGTTTGTGCACCTCAATCGGTCCTTCTCGTGAAAGCAGACACTTACAAGAGAGAGAGAGAAAATCTCCTCGTTCTGTTCTCTTCTTTCCGCTCAGGGAAGCACTCTACACCAACGTCCTGGGTATACATATGCAAAAACCTAATAAATAATAATAATAATAATAATAAATTATTAATACAAGTAATACAGCGTAGTTTGGCACATCAGTGTCGCCCACCGGTTATACGCTTCCCCACCAACAACCAGGTACTTGAGCGCCTCCGACGTCCGGAGGCTCCTGTTATTTCATCGCCCTGCCTTACAGTACTCGAAACCCGAACCCGGGACCCGCCGCAACCCCATCGCATCGATAAGAAGATGCCCCATTATTTTTCAACTCCTTCGGTCAACAGGGTGCAAGATGGGAGGGAATAAAGTTACAAGCAGGAGTGAAAGGCAGTGTGGGAAAAACAGGACTTGGCAGGGAGACGGGCCGAGCGACGAGCGCAGCACCAGGTGTCCCGCCACGCATTCAAACCATACGCTCATTCATACGGAGTATTAAAACTCAAAATTTGCAACTGAATGCTGATATAATCCTGGAAATATATGTCTCCATTAAGCGCGCTCCCATTACCAGCACAAGGCCGTCTTTGTGCCCGGGCTTTATGTATATTTATCAAGGTTTTAAGAAAGAAAAGCGGGGAGGAAAAGAGGGAGGGAGGGCTGGGCGAGAGAGAGGCGCGGACTTTCCAACTGTTTACATGTTAATTTTCAAACTTAACAGCCCTCGTCCTGGAACTATTTATACACAGAATGCTAATCATTTTCTCTCATGCCCCCCTCCGTCCCCCTCACTTTTCTTTTTCTTTCTCTTGGCAGCAGTTATTTCCCACTTGACTGTGGATATGCTAATGCCCGTCTCTGTGGCTCTCTGTGTCTGTGTGTGCAGTTTAGCTTTAATAACGGCCCACTTCAAACTTCGAGGCGGTTCAAAACTTTGTATTTTTATCGCCTGTTCATGCTTGCGAGCTTTTGTCCAAACAGATCCAAACAGAAGTGAGATTTACAGTTAAAAAGAAAAAAGATTACAGACGCTTGTAAGGGATACAAAACGTCACGACGGTCGGGATCTTTCATCAGCGAGATCTTTTTCTGTGAATGACTGGATCATGTGTAAAAAATAAATGAATATATAAATCACCTTTTTAATTGTGGCTCTTGATCACTGTGAGAAACTTAAAGCAACATTTTTAATTGGATGGTGTAGAAAATTCCATGACAGACAGACAGGCAGACAGATCGATAGATAGACAGACATAGATACACAGACAGAAAGATAAATAAATATAAAAAGCAATAGATGGACAGACATAGACAGACAGACAGACATAGACAGATACAAATAGATAGACAGGCAGACATACAGTCAGACAGGCACAGGCAGACAGACAGACAGACAGATAGACAGACCTAGATAGACAGACAGACAGATAGATAGACAGACAAAGACAAAAAACATACAGATAAATAGATACAAATAGATCGATAGATAAACAGACAGACATACAGACATATACAGACAGACAAACAGATACATAAATAAACAGATAGACAGACAGACAGATGGGGAGAGACAGACAGACAAAATATACATAAATAGAAATAGACAAACATATAAATAGACAGACATAAATAAACAGAGATATAGATATAGACAGATAGACATAGACAGATACAAATAGATAGTCAGGCAGACAGACAGATAGACAGACCTAGATAGACAGACCTAGATAGACAGACAGAGACAAAAAACAGACAGATAAATAGATAAAGATAGCTTGATAGATAGACAGACAGACAGACATATATACAGACAGACAAACAGATACATAAATAAACAGAGAGACAGACAGACAAAATATACATAGACATAGATAGACAAACAGATATAAATAAATAAACAGAGATATACTGTAGATAGACAGACAGTGACAAATAGACAGACAGACAGAGACAAATAGACAGACAGTCAGATAGACAGACAGATACATAGACAGACATAGTCAGGCACAAACAGACAGACAGATATTCATGAATCGCTTACAGTAAATTTCTTAATTAAAACAGCTCTCATTAGACAAGCAACTTTCCACATACATCCACTGACAGTAAAAAGCAGCTACATGATCTAACAATACTATATTGAAAAATACAGGAAATCTATTTACATGTAAACATAAAGTACACATGCATATTTTACGATCTACTTTGTATGATATAAACTTTACTATTTAAAAAATGTAAAACGACAATTTCTTTTTTAATTAAACGACGATTAAGTATTTAAGGACTTTATTAGGAAGATAAAAACATTTCTGGCAAAACCCTTCTAACCTATAAAACTAGACTGTATCCAGAACCCGGTGCCCTCAGAAACGGTGGCACCTCCAGCCATTCAGCGCAGCAGGTGCTCGCTATAAGACTCTGTGTTATTTACTGCGTTGGGAAACTGGGCAAGAAAACTTTGTGTCACATTCTCACACAATGGAAAAGTGCTCATAGTGACGGATAGAGCTGCAGGGAGGGAGGGAGAGAAACCAGAAAAAGACAAAGAAGGAGAATTATGAAATGTGGTTAGTGCCAACACCATGGCAACTGCCGATGGGTCCGTGTGTCCACCGGAGAGGAATGTGTGTAATAAAAATGCTCTCTGTCTTTTTTTTCTTCTTCTTCTTCGTCTTCTTCTCTCCATGCCAACATGGTAACTTTACAAAGACTAAAAAATCGAACAGAGAAAAGTGTGTGTTCATCGCTTATAATTAAAGAGTATAAATACTCTTTATTAAACTAAAATGATTTATTTTCAATTATAAAACATAGTGTATTTGACTATATGGAAAATAACCACATAAAATACCTGACTAAATAAAAAAGTAGTTTACTTATGTATGCATGTATTTATTTCTTTATTGTTTTGATAAGCAGTTAGTTAATAGTGCATGTGTTAAATTATTCATGGAGAGAATTTTTTGGACCTAGAATATAGCCTTGTGGTATGGCATTATACTGTAGATCTCAAATTCCAGATCCCAACTTCTGTATGTAGTTAAATTATTTTATGCATTTATTTTCCTTTTTATTAGTGTAAAAAAAATTTATATATTAAAATTATTATAAAACTGTTTTGGAAAATATATAAAAATGTATTTATAATGTATAATATAAAAAATATTATAAAATAATTAAATTATTAAATTATTAACATTACTCACAGTAAAACTGCTTATTAATAAACACTCATTCATTAAAAATAGAATTTAATTGAAATTAAAATAATTAAAAAGCACTTTTAAAGTTCTGGGTTTACTACAGGATTTAATACCAGTATATCTTCCATTTTCGACTTAGATTTTTTTATACATTTCTTCCAAACCACTAAACAAGAAGAAGCCACTTCACTTTGCACTTGTTTGCGCTAGCAAACACATTGCTGGGTACCTTCTGGAAATTGAGCTTTTACTCAAATAAACCTGGATTAAAACCCAAATCTGTGCAGTGGTGGCCTAGCGTGACAGGCCGTAGTGCCACCTGAGCGCCAATAGTGAATATAATTGTATATAATCGATGTATCTTGTGTTTATAATAACATTTGCATATTTGCTTTCTTAGGCAGTCATGATTGGGTATTGAATAAATTTAGGAAAGTCCTAGAGTGCTTTTTTATAAGCAAGGGTGGGTCAGGGTCTTTCTAAAAGAGCTATTGCAAGAACTGTAGGTATTTTAAAGTACATCAAATAATCAACCAATTACGGGAATCCAGCAAAATCTTTTGTGTTTTAAATGTGCAAAAAACCCCACTACATTTGATTCTTCTTGTAGCATTACAATAAAACCATGTTTTATAGTTACAGTACTACCTTGAAACTCAATGTCAATTGGTTCTGAGAGTGGTGTCGAGACATTGAGACATTGAGTTTTAAGGTATGTTTTCCCATAAGGATGTTTGGGAAACCTGTTAATGTGTTCCATGGTCCCGTGGAACTGCTTATATTGTATATGTAAAATAATTGGGTTGTTTTAGACATTTATACACGGAATATAACACAAATATAAAATAAAAACACTGAAACAGTTAAACATCAATCAAAAATACTGTACTGTACAATAAAAGCTGCACTTTAGCTTTACTTCTGTATTGTTTTCTTATGCTTCTTAATTAGTGGAGAGAACGAATGAGCAGTAATAATTAAGAGAGGTTTAGTGTTTCTATGTCGTTCTTTTAATACATTAAGTTACATCAAGTTACCGCTCAAGCCGAGCGCTGAGCAAACCAGCAGTCAAACACGTTGAGTTTAAGGGTACAAATTTCGAGTTTCAAAGATTTCGAGTTTGGGGGACGTTGAGTTACAAGGTACCACTGTATTTATGTATGTTATCATTATAATGTTATTATACTGGATGTCAGCACACAAGATGTTTCTGTACTGTTTTAATGTATTTAAAGAGAATTCACAACTCACAGCTTCTGTGTTTATTAGCAATTTACATATAGTCCTAACTTTTTTGTTTAATTGAGGTTTGTATATTGACAGATGGATAAGCAGTGATAGTAGGAACTAAAGAGATAAAGAGTTGAAATGATAATGCATGTTGTGTGAACGTGTGCGGTGCCAGAGTGATTGCTGTGCGCTATTAAAACCTGTACGGATCGGCCGGCTTCCTCCTTTTCTTTTACCCTAATTATGATGCTAATATCGGCACTCTAAACAAAGTAGCAATTTGAATGACTGATATGAGGACGCAAAATGCTTGTCTTTACAAAAGAGAAAAAAGTACAAGCCATTCAGGGACCACAAACCTGCTCGGCTCTGTGAAAAGACATGGATTTGTGTGTGTGTTTGTGTGTGTGTGTGTGTGTGTGTGTGTACAAGGTGGCATCAGTGAGCTTGTACTATCACCTGAATTATGCACGGCCCATTGTGTTCAAATATCATAAATTGACACATGAATGCCCCCGGTTCCACCTCCCTCCGACGCCAGAGCAAAACGACTATTTATCCCACGCCGGAGCAACAGCGAGAAAATTAGTCATATTCGTACGCCAAAATTAATTGTGAGACGGGGAGAAGCGGGAAATGGAGGCGCAGGACAAAAGGGAGCTTTTGTCGGCTCTTCTGTCTGACAGGGATAATTAAATATATGAAATTGAAATTCCTCTGTGGGGGGTCCTGCTGACAAGACTGGTGTTGTGTGCCAGTGTTTGTGCCACAGTGGTGCCCACTTCCTGCTAAAAGCATGCACACTACTGGATCATCCTCACAGTATAAGGAAGCCTAACAAATGCTTCATTCTAAAAGATATTCAAAGAAAAAATTTTGAGACTGTTTTGTAATACCTTTACTGACCTATTGTGTTTGAACTGACTCACTAAATAAACTAGCCACATCTCCCTGTGTCCATACAGGTTTCTTCGAAGTGCTTTGGTTTTTTGCACCTCTGAGAAATCCAGTAGGTGGACTGGCTACACCAAATTGACTATAATGTGAGGTAGTGAATGGGTGCGTACTCTGTAAGCCTTGTACCCATTATTTCTAGATAGACTTTGGACCCATCTAGACCCTAATCAGGATAAATCTGTTACTGAATATAATTTCCTCCAACTTTTATTGTATTTAGTCATTTTCTTCATTTATGTATGGGTAATTCAGGCTCTGATAGCATAAAAAAAAGAAATCAGTGGATGGTATGATGTTAGCAGCCCCTTCTGTCTGAACTCTGGAGCTGGCAGACTAAAAGCCCTTTGCACATCCTGTGCTGCTTCCACCTCTCACTTCTGCTTTTCTGCTTGCTTGTCCATGTCTGGTTTCTGTGGCTGGTCAGGTGATTTGGGTATCTACTAACAGACAGAGAATATAATAGTGACTAGGCATAATAAAAATACAGAAGCACGTTTGCAGCTCGCAACATACTGGGAGTCATCGGCCTGTGTTCAGACAGGAAGCTTAAACTGAATTTGAACTCAAATCTGACTGGAGCTGAACGGATTTTCTGTAGTATGATGAGCTAAAACGCACTGAATCCAACTTTTGCTAACTGCATGTAAGCCCATGAGTTCAATTGATCACTAACTATTGGAGTTTTGCAACTAAGCTGACAACAGAAACAGCATGACGACAGAATTAGAAGTGTGATGTTAGCAGTGAGCTAACAATAATACGCTCAATGTAGAAAGAATGCAGCGATTGAGCAAAATGTGAGCGCTAAAGGAAAAAGTAAAAAGCTTTGATAGCGGGACCTGTAGAGTCTGAAAAGTTTGAAAACCTCTGATAGAAAAGTTGCACTGTTCCATAACCATAACAACATAGTAAATACTAGCACAAGTGGCTGGATAGTTTGTTAACTGTGTCCATGTAGGACTGGATTTGATCTACAGATGTATTTTCTGACTACATTTTTGAAGATCTTTAAACCAAAATAAAATTCCAAAGCGTGTTATAAATAGCTATGACTAATTTCTTCAATGGGCCACAACAATGTACTACTTCCTGCTAAACTGTAACCGTCTCTGCCTAGTTTATAGTGTGAACACAAATGAAACTTACTCTCTCTACGTAGAAAGTGAGTTAGACACCCATGAACTAGGACAAATATGAGCCTTATTGGAAAGTGTTCAGGCTCTAATGTTTGCCACATTTTCTTTTTTTCCTCCCAACTAGGGTGTAATTAGCTGGTGTGGTTCGGTGCCAGTGTGATCGTCTCCCAGTCTTTAGCCCTCCGGGCTCTAATAGTTGTGGCAACATGGAGAGAGATGAAAAAGCATCAAACTACCACCAGAAGCCTGAGAGAACCGAGAGAGAATAACGAGGAAGAGAAACTTTGTGCCCAACTTTGTGGATTTCAGCTCATCAAACCTAATATGATATTACGAGAAAAGTACAGCGCCTTCTGTATAGCATGATATTTATATAGGAAGATCATGTTATGCAACACAAATATCACTCTTGACTTTCACATTGATGTGGAGCAGTGTTAACCCACTAGTCTTTGAAAAACTGGTTCAAATCAGACAAACTGCTGTGTTTAAAGCCATGAACTGCTCATTTTAGGTTTAGCTACAACCTCTTATTGCATTCAAGACTTTGACCAGGCCACACCAGAACTTCTGCCACCCACAAATTCTGTTTAAATTCATACATTTAGATGTAAACAGATTTATAAAATAAAATGACTGCACCTCAGCTTTAGCTCATGGACACATGGCATCATTGTTGTTGATCATTTTTTATAGTTTTTTAGTATTGGCAAGTGGTCCGGATCCTAAAGCAATAAAGCAAATGCCTTCAATGGTAATAGTTTTTTTTATATTATTATTCTTTCACCCTTGACACTTGTGAGGTTTTTATTTATAGCTTCACAATGTACATTTATGAGCTTGGACATCCTCATTCTAAACTCATGGACATTAATATAGATTCCATGTGGTTATTGCATTTTTCACATAGGTTACACACCACAGGTAGGTGTGACTAAAACATCTGTTTAATTACAGAGGGGTGTCCACACACTTTTGGCTATACAGTGTATGACTTTTGTAACAGTCTCTGATTAAAGTAAAAATAAAAACATGATAAAGTACAAATTTAACTGTAATGCTTCTTAATACTACTAAAAATGGAGAGGGCGTCTGACTCGGGTGAGTCAGGTTTCCTGTCGTCTGTCTGGATGATAAAGGGTAAAACACAAGGCGTCCTTTACTCCAGCAGGATGGGAGCCTCCATGCTGTAACCGGAATTCTCACAAGCTGGACAAACACGCCAAAGTGTCTGGAAATGAAAGGAGTTGTGATAAAGAAAGAGCTGGTCACCACCAGAAACCCTAAAGCAATATCACTTAGATATCATAGACTCATTACTGATCTGTATTGATTTGTCCTGTGATGATTAGAGACCTCTGAGGGAGCATTATGTACATGTGTGTGGTTGATGCTCTGATGATTATTAGGGTTTAATAATAATTGTTCTTAATAATGAGGCCAGATGGTTTAAACAGTACTAGAATCCCAACAACACTGCTGTACCTGCTACACTTACACCAAAACAACACCACCTGGTCAGTGTGGGTCCTATATGGGGTCCCTTTTAGTAGATAAATTAGAAACAGGGGCTGACAAGTTCAGAGCAATAATGTGGGTATACAATTACTGACAGTAGCCCAAAGTACATCTGTACTGTAGATAAAAATCTATAAATGGATGAACCATAGTGGTAATACTGATTGATCCTAATATTGAGGCCTGTTGGTTTAAACAGTACTAGAATCCCAACAACGCTGCTGTACCTGCTACACTTACACCAAAACAACACCACCTGGTCAGTGGGAGTCCTATATGGGGTCTGTTTTAGTTGATAAATGGGACACAGGGGCTGACAAGTGTTCAGAGCAATAATGTGGGTATACAATTACTGACAGTAGCCCAAAGTACATCTGTACTGTAGATAAAAATCAATAAATGGATGAACCATAGTGGTAATACTGATTGATCCTAATATTGAGGCCTGTTGGTTTAAACAGTACTAGAATCCCAACAACGCTGCTGTACCTGCTACACTTATACCAGAACAACACCACCTGGTCAGTGTGGGTCCTATATAAGGTCCCTTTTGGTTGATAAATGGGGTACATGGGCTGACAAGTGTTCAGAGCTACAATTGCAAACAAAAAAAGCATCGAGAGATATGTGGTGCGCTACTATCCGCAGGGAAACGTGATCGCCCCTGGCAGACCCCCTCGCCCCCCTCCCCTGATTAATGCGTGCGCTTGTGGCATCTTCCTGTCCGACCAAATGAATGGATCCACTTTTCCTTCGGTTTCATTCCATTGATTGGTTTTATTAGCTGATTGATTTCCACCTCTCCTCTGCTCTTATCGATACCAGCGGTATCGGTGCATACCGAACGTGTCCAAGTTCCAGATTCCCAATCAGATCCACAGCTGGGACGGGATCCACTTCTCAGAATTCACGGGGGGAACAGAGCTGGTTCACGTTACCCGAAATGAGGGCAGATGACACATGACTACCTCACACAACGCCTGTGTGTGTGTGATGCTAAACTCTTTAGCATGAATAGCACATGAACTTGATGAGAGTGTGTGTGTGGTCAGAGTGTCCAACAGATTTAAGTTTGGTTCTGGTTAACAGTCAATCTTTAAATTCCCTGTTAAGAGCAGAACAATATGTGGGGTTAGACTACACACAGGGAATTCATCCTGCCACTATATGACCGAAAATACGTGGACACCTGACTATGAGCTTGTCAGACGTCCCAAAGCCATGGGCATTACAGCGAAGTATGGCCTTCCTTTGTGGCTATAACAGCTGTTTGACATGTTGTGCATAAGGTCAAACGAATGTCTTAATATATGTACATGGTTCTAATAACTAATAACTACATTCATTAAGTAGATTAAAGGGAGAATCAGTGATTTTCAGTCACATTTTTTAATATTCAATTAACTTTTTGACCAATCAGCACTAGGATGCTTTATAATGCCTATAAATCATCTGGTCCAGTCACAGGAGGTTTTAAATGCTAAATTTTGCACACAAAACTACATTTATATCAATGGAATAGACATCACTTGGTGCACAAGCACAAGGTCACGCTGGTACAGGAACGTTAGAAGCAAATAATTAAATGTACATTATAATTGAATATATATATATATACCTGTTAACCTGTTCTGTTGTATTAAACAACAGAAATGTCCATATAATTTTGACCATACAGTGTAGGTACATTTTGTGCAGACCCACCACCAATTTTAATATTTTTCCCTTTAATTTAACATTTAACAGACTCACAGTGGGTCCAGAGCCTGCCAGGATAGGGCGCCAACCTAACACAAGGCATCACCGGCACCCTAAACCTGGGTGATTAGATAATGGTCAACAATGTACATGTTACATGCAGACAAGCAGCACTGTGGTTTGGTGGGTCGCCTCACAGCAAGAAGGTCCTGGGTTCGATTCACAGCTGGGGCGGTCCGGGTCCTTTCTGTGGGGAGCTTGCATGTTCTCCCCGTGTCCCGGTCCCCAACAGTCCAAAGACGTGCAAGTGAAGTGAATTGGAGATACAAAATTGTATCATCTTCACCTTGTTAAAAATCCTACCCCTGGCAATTGTAGCCTAGTGGTTAAGGTACTGGACTAGTAATCAAAAGGTTGCTGGTTCAAGCCCTACCACTGCCAGGTTGCCACTGTTGGGCCCTTGAGCAAGGCCCTTAACTCAATTGCTTAGACTGTATACTGTCACTACTGTAAGTCACTTTGGATAAAAGCATCTCCTAAATGCCAAAAATGTAAATGAGTCCAAAGACGTTTACGTGTGTTTGACCATAAAGACTTAAACTGATGAGTCTTGTGTAACCAGTGACTAGCGTCCTGTCATGACCAAAGTGTAAAACATGACCTTAAAATCCTAATAAATAAATAAATATATACTCTGAGACAGAGAACTACCCTGACTTTCACTACAAACTGATCTGATTTGCAGGGTCATGTGACCTAAAACGTGACTAATTCCTCCAATGCATCGTCCATTCCTCTTCATACAGTATATTCCACCAATATAATGTGTGTATTATTTTTAATAAAACGGGTGTTTGAACGGTGATGTTGGGCAGGAGTCACATCTCATGGCTGGTGCAGACACTGCGGTTCTGCTCGAACAAAGAAAGCCGAGGGAAAGAAAAAAACGGGTGATGCGAGATTGACGACTTAAATACTTCATCAATCAATGCTGCAGCCAATGTGTTGTGTTGTGATTGGTGGAGAATTCAGGCAATCCATCTTTCCGCTCAGAAAAAACAGAGCTAAGGATTCCTCTCAGGTGGAGCGGCTTATTTATTTCGTTCGGCGGGTTGCGCGGGTTGACGTGCGTTTCGGTGGGAAGGCTAAGGAGTCGTGTTTTCTCCTGTCATTGACGTCCAGTGTGTGTGTGTGATGACCGTGAATCTCCTGCGTTACTTGCCGATCTGTAATCCTCATTGAACAGGATGCAAACAATCACAATGTAGACTTTAATTATGTTAATTTATTTATTTTTAATATAAATGCAAAAAGGCCATCTTATAACATGGTTATAAACTAATAACTACATTCATTAAGCAGCTTAAAGGAAAATCAGTTATTTTAAGTCTATCCATTTTGACCAATCAGAACTTTTTCACCTGTAAATCATCCAGTCAGAGCAGGTTTTAATTGCAAAATTGTGGGTGGATGGATGGATGGATTGGAATGGATGGATGGATGGACGGATGGATGGACAGTTGGATGGGATGGATGGATGGAAGGTTGGACAGACGGATGGATGGATGGATGGATGGATGGATGGATGGATATAAGGGTGGATGGTTGAATGGATGGGTAAATGGATGGGTGAATGGATGGGTAAATGGATGGGTAAATGGATGGGTGGGTGGGATGGATGGATAGATGGATGAGTTGTTTGGATGGATGGATGGATGGATGGAAATTGTTTCGTTACAGCAGCAGAAACACACACACACACACACATAAAATGTACACAAACTATAATTGAATTAAAACACCTTTTAACAATAGGTAAGGATGAAAGTCCTAAATGTAGTTTGTATTAAACAAAATAAGTGTCCATATAATTTTGGCCATACAGTGTGTGTGCATTTTACAATGATTTGGGCGTCTACATACATTCGGCAGTATACTGTAAACAATCTGCTGTAGTTTTGCAACTCCAGTGTGTCGCTTAATTAAAACACACCTCAGTTCAGCGTCCTCTAGAGTAACCGCGAAGGATAACTCTGGAAGGGGGTCGGCTTTATTTAACTCCTACAGGACTCGAGCTCTGTAAGTACTGAATCAACACACACACACACACACACACACACACAGTTATTCTTGTTGAGAGTGGCTCTTTGACAATCAGCTCGGCTCTTGAGGAGAAAATCCTCTTTCTTATCCGCAAATCCAACATGAAATACTGTTTGCTGTACTGTAATCCGTGACTCGTTTACAGGGAGTGTGTATTCTAAATCTCGAACTGTGTGTGTGTGTGTGTGTGTGTGTGTGTGTGTGTGTGTGTGTGTGCGTGTTTTGTATTACTACTTCTGTGAAGCTGGAAGTCCCTCACTGCTTAAAAAATAAGAAAAGTGGGAATATTTGCTAGTACTACCCAAAACTAATGAATTTAAAATAAAACCTATTAAAGTGTCGCTCAGAGAGTTCTGTAGGATGTCCAAATATTTCTGCTGCTGACTTTGTCTGTGTTGTTGGTGTGTGTTGGTGATTTAGTGCCCTGCCGTGTAATGAGTGTGATGATAGTTGTTGGGTGTGTGCTTTAGCTCATCTATAAACAGCTGAGAGGCAGAAATTAGAGTTATAGCTCAGTCCCATGCTCCAGCGCCCTTTCTTATTAAACTAGGGAAAAAAGAGAATAAAGTAATGACCGAGAATATTGTATAGTCGTCCGCTTGATAATTAGAGAGATCCCAATTTGCAATATTTTAATAGCCGCATTTAAACATGAGCACTTTCTGCTCAGCGCTGTGGATTACTAATTATCGCCACATATGGATGTGAAGCCTGGACAGCGAGGAAGGAGGAAGAAAGACACAGTCAGGCTTTAGAGAACAAGCTCATCAGAAAACTGCTGAAAATCTCACAGAGGAAGATGATCACCACTGAGCAGGTGTACGAGATAGCCAGAACAGAAAAGGAACAGCTACTGAACCAGTTTGCGTCCCTCAAGTTACATTATTTTGGGCGTGTGATGGGGCACCTACAGTATATGACGACATTAAAGGACCTGAGGAAGGATTCAGGACATGAGAAAGACCTACAGTATGATACACTTCCGAGCCAAACCATCTAGCATCCTTGCTAATTAGCGCCCTTCATAACAGTTATGGGTCAGAGCTCTGCCGAATCGTCCGAGCAGAGGTCACACGAGGTCAATCTCAGGCAATGGAACGGTATAAACAGTCATTCATAGTTGGCAAACCAATCAATCCTTCTTAGCACCTCCTTCCTACTTTTGTTTCTTCAAAGGGGTCAGAGGGCACGGCAGCCGTTCGATATAGCCACGCAAACGCAAACCGGACCAGCTGTAGATCAGAAATTTGATCTGCTTTGTGTCATTTTATACGTCATCGCAAACCTGTTGGATTCGGTTTAGTTATTAATCACCACACTGAGTTACTACTGAACCAGATTGCGTCCCTCAAGTTACATTATTTTGGGTGTGTGGTGAGGCACCAATGTGACAACATCAGAGGACCTGTGGAAGGATTCAGCAGACAAGTAAAGGGTGCCATACAATGATTGACCCTGCGCTCTACTGTACACCTGTATCTGTATATATGACAAATAAAGGCATTATTCTATATTTAGGCCCAAATGTAAACTTATGTCTCTGTGACCCTACTCTTCTTGGACCCATGACTATCATGTTTTTTTTTGTAAAGGCTTCCTAACAATGTGACACACAATCCCTAGATTTCATGTCTTTTTGTTTAGCAGGTTTAGTTTTGTTTTGTTTAGCCTCTAGCAGGTGAAAAGAAGCGGTCTGTGCTCATGTTGGAGGGTAGAGAGAGGCATGCATTGAGAGGCATGTAAACTCTTACATATATACTGGCCACGGCTAGATTGGGTGCAATAAGGGGCAAAAGCTTAAAAAAAAGTCTTACAATCATTTAGTCACAGAAATAAACAGATGCAGAGGTTAACTTTTTATTTGTATAATTACTAGGTGGGATTTGAAAGGTGAGCACATGCTGTATATAATTAAAATTACTAATGTTAAAAAGACAAAAAAAAAACAAATAAACCTAAACAATATGTTGATCCTTTACATTCATACTATTTAATTGCAGGAATATTTACATACGTTTACTATTGAACTTGAAGACTAAAGTAAAGAAGGAAGTTGATTAAGCAGGAGTGTACGTAACAGGAAGGAGGCGATGGGGTACAGAAATGCTTTAGGCATTAAATTACCAGCCCCTTTTCTCATTTTCGTTAGGCCGCCTTTTACGGCCCACCAGTAAGAGATGACGTTCCCATGACCCGGCGCGGCACACAGGCGTATTATTCAGCCCCGGACTGTATAAAATTCCTGCAAATAAAACCTTTGTCACGGACAAACGGCTAATTATTTGACAGATTGGACCCCCGTGGGGTCAGGTTACAGTGTGAAGTGGCCGTGACATCCCCCCCACACACACATTTATACACACTCCTATACACACTATACACACACGCTCTCCCTCGGCCGAGAGGTCCCGTCGGGAGAAGAAAACCCACGAGGCCCCTTTTCTTTTCAGGAGATTATATTTTACCCTACCAGCCATCCATCCATCCAAATCGTGAGTGTGTGTGTGTTGTTTGTGTGATACGGGTCTGTGTGTCAGTGACAGCAGTCATTTCAGAATTTAAAGGGTGTTTTCAAGCAGAAATATTTAATCTCTCTCGGAAAATAAGGCCGATGGGGGCGGCGGAGGGCCCGAAAGAAAGAGCTGTCACTCAGAGCCATGTTGTAAAGCAGAATTTATCCCTTTTGTTTCTTCTTAAGTTCGAGGATGCTCGGAGCAGGAGCAGATTCGGAGAACATGTAATGCTCTTTAACGGAGATAACGCAAGCCTCGTACGCACCACTGAACCAAATCATAAACGTTAATATGGTCTCCATGCTAGCTGGATTAAAACCCGAGTTGCATTTAATGAGATCTCATAAAGGAAGTGTTGTGGATACAGTTTCTAATGAACACAATTTCTTTTAAGCATAAATGAGTCAAGTTTTTGGTGGATACTTTATGAAAGCTCTTTATTTTATAGTTCTAAATAGCTAGTGTTTAATAGCTCAATACAGAACTGAGGTGGGAGGACGAGACTAAAGTTGGATCTTTCATCATAAAATCTAATATAAATGCTACATCACCTCACTGAGTGGGTAGCACTGTCGCCTCACAGCAAGAAGGTCCTGGGTTCGATCCCCAGGTGGGGCGGTACGGGTCCTTTCTGTGTGGAGTTTGCATGTTCTCCCCGTGTCTGAGTCCAAATACATGCAGTCAGGTTAATTGGAGACACTGGATTGCCCTATAAGTGAATGGGTGTGTGTATGTGTGTGTGTGTGTGTGTGTGTGTGTCTGCCCTGCGATGGACTGGCGTCCCGTCCAGGGTGGTACTGTGTGCCTTGCACCCATTGAAAAGCTGGGATAGGCTCCAATGCCACTAACATGTTAATGTCCATGTGATACGTGGTGTTTTGATGTAGGTGTAGCAGGTGCAGCAGTGTTTTTGGGATTTTTAAATGCTGTTAAGAATTACTGGCCTCTTTATTAGGAACACATGCACAGTGTGTAAATCTTTATCTAGTCTAGATTTTTGGTTGGAGCACTATTTACCTTCTAGTATTGACAGTGGCCCCAACAACACTGCTTCACCTGCTACACTGCTACAGTGCTGAGAATGGTCCACCACCCCAATAACATAACATCTGGTTGGTGGGTGTACTATGAGCATTCTTGTCAATTAATACAATTTCAGATAAAATTCCACAGAGCAGTAGATGGGCTACAGTTAGTAATTGTATACCCACAAAGTTCTTCTGTATGGTAGATGCAGCTCATTATCAATTCATCATCAATATCATCATCAATTAATCAATGAATATAAGGACCAAATAAATGTACCTAATAAAGTGCTCGGTGAGTGTATGACAAATGTATGTTATCGTCCATTAAGGTCCTAAAAGAGACGCTGGCCGCGCGTTTTATTGGTTCTCTTCTACTTCCCGCTGGTCCAAAGCCCGTTTACAGATTATAAAGAGAGTTTGGTAAAGATCTTAGCAAAAAAATATATCGATCTGAAACCCCCTGCCGTTCGCAGCATTGCTAGGACGAGCGCGACAGGTCGACCCCCGCCGCGATAACCTTTGCCTCCAGCTATGCCACAATCTCGTATTGGCATTAAATCCACCGTGGGCAGCCGCGGTCTCGTGAAAAACAGAGAAATGAAACATGATTCTGTAAATGTCAGAATGGAAGCCGAGCAGAAGCCTCGGACTCGGTGAATGTTGGTTGGAGAGATCTGCAGCACACTTGTGGACGCTTGGACTGAATCTGAAAGCTTTTCTGAGTAACTCGAGGGAGACGTGACGTCGAGCTGGATGTTCAGATGTGCCGAGTGCTTGGTGCCAGTGAGTGTACAAACCTTACCGTCTTCGTATTTTCAATCACCTTGATCATTGAAGCATTGCTGCTCAGCGCTGATATATTACATGTACCTTAAAACTCAACGTCAATTGGTTCTGGGAGTGGAGTTGAGTTTAAAAGGGGTTGAGTTTCAAGATATTTTTTCCCATAGGGATGTTTGGGAAACCTGTTAATGCGTTTCATGGCCCTGTGGGACTGCATATATTATGGGGTTGTTTTTGATACTTATAAGGCACATAAACATGAAATTAACTTGTACACGAACACCCCAATGTGGAGGCTTTACATTACATCTTGTAAACCACAGTGGGACCAGATTGCCACCACTTTTATTAATGGAATATACTTATTTCTGAGTTTCATGATGATTAATTGTGTTGCCTGGGTTGCCATAGACAAAATGTGAGTTTTGATCTAAAACACCAATATTTTGGAGTCACCTAGTTACTTTGGTGACTCTAGGAACCACCCATCACCTTGCCCTTGGACTGCTTGTGTCACAGATTTGCTGGTTTATAGGGTCAGAATGGCCCCAATCTTTTTGATCAAGAGTCTGTGATTTTGAGGTGTAAAAGCACCAAACTGTTCAGGATTACGGCACCAGCAATAGCACCAATCTGGTGGAAAAGTCCTAAATGAAGATACGTCTAACAATTGGTTAGACCTTGGTTGAGAACATCTATTGTACCTCCCTGACCATCCACTTTTTCTGCACTCCTTGATGTTCCAAACCAACACATTGCTAGATAAAGATACTTCTGACCTAGAACTCCATCAACAGGGGAACCTGGCACCACTTTGAGAACTTTGTCCTCAACACGATGGGCAAATCTCACAAGATAAGAAGTCAGAACCAAACCAATAACTCAGGAAAGATGGGCGAACACGCTGTTATAAATAGCTGGAGGCTATCTGTGGGTTGGCACTGCATGGTCACCAGTGTTTGCCCTGGCACTCTCTTTCTATCCCCACTTAGCTGGCATGAATCCAGCTGCATGGTGCTGTGCCTCACCTGGATGAAGGGCACCGAGACTCGCCCTTCATGCCCGCTTCCCCAGTGAGCAAGCATATGGCTGAGGAGCACCTTGAAACAGCCCGGCACAGGCGGGGTCGGGACATGGGCGAATAGGGTGGGTATCGCCCCCCCAAAGCCCCCTCCCAGAGTGACCCACTCTCAGCATTGCCATTATGAACATGAAACCGTCACCACTCCCTCTGACTGTCCCCTAATGTTCAGATAAAGAGCATGAAGGTTAGGCCAGTGCCTGCTGCATACTGTTTCCAAACAATTAGGCAGTGACTACTCAAGACCATCTTGGACTTTGTTCACTGCATCAAAGTGGACCCACAGGTACAGTTCTAGAGCTTCCAGTAACAGTACCAAACTCTGGTGCCACCGATTCTCTGCCCCAATCTAGTTAGTGGTTGAGCCCAGTCTGAAAACACTGGGTTCAAATCAGGGGAAACAACCCAAACAGACCAGAGATGTATTTACTCACACCTTAAGAATTTAAGAGTACCAATCCAATTGCTGCATGATTAGAAGGTGAAACTGCACAGACGGTGACTTGAGCCAAGGATTGAACCCAAGTCCTCGGGTGCGATACTCAGACCCGAGTTCTGTATTATCTTAAGCTGGCCCTGCCATTGTCCTGGTGTAGTTTGTTCACTGTTTGTTCAGTCGATTCCCCGATCTGGACTGTAATATTTCGTGAATGAGGACAGCTTAAGGTACGTCGGGTCTCCAGCGATCCGCTCTCGTCTTTAGCCCGCGGGAGGAAATAATGGGACAATGCCACGCTAAAAAGTGCCATCCCTCATCTGCAGGGCCACGGCCTGACGCATTAGGAATCTGTATGCTCAATTAAGCACTGGCAGGCTCATTTTTCTGACACACACTCTCGTGGTCTTTGCGCACTCCTAGGCGCGCCCGTACGTCCTCTTTGATCTGCGCCGGTGGTCCACTGAACTCCGTTTATCATATTTACACGTCGTTTACATGGCGCGGGCTGGGACACTTCCCGTGTTTGAGCTGTGTGGCATCTTCAGATCTTTATCGGCTGCTGAGCGGTTATGAAAAATGATGCCTGCGGTCGGGCGGCAGTGAAGAGTAATGATAGAGATCAGGACCTGATGGAAGAGCGAGTGTCCCTCTGTTGTTGAGCGGGTTTATTGAACAAGCGGAGGTCGAGCTCTTCCATGTTCACTCAGGGTGAAAAATGACACATATTGAGTAAAGTGCTTCTTTTAGCTACAGGGTCAGCAGGTCAGTGTACTGATAACCACCCAAACCGCCATACAAAGTGCCAACTGAAGTCACTCATCCACACACACACACACACGGGGAAAAAGCTACAACATTTGGATATTCATTTCCATTAAATGATTCACCCTGGTCAGGATCACAGTGGGCACAGGGCCCATTCTACTATCTGTTTACTGCTGCAGTTCAATGGCAAGACTCCATATATGGCAAAATGTGCCCATGTTGGGTTTTAGGAATGG